>NC_056743.1:785846721-785974221 GCF_019279795.1 Protopterus annectens
GAAGTGTTATTTACATTAAATTTTGTAAAAAACAGTTAGGCTGCCTGGAGCTGTACCAGGTTATTTTTTAAGACAATGCATTGTTCACGACATACTTAGCAGTTTTAAAATCCTGTGGAACAAGGATAGATTAAAAAAAAACAGATTTATGGCAAAATCATTATATTAGTACAACAGAAAATCTTCTAAGGTACAGTAAAACATTTAAGAAACAAAATAATAAGTTCCCATTTGAAGTGTAGTTTTTTGTTGAATGGAATTCATTGGCATGCTTCTGAAATACTGAGTCATACAAATCTGAGCCTACGAGTAAATGTCATAAATATTCACTGTTTGTCTCCCTTTATTTTGGTGAATATGTATCTCTGTTCAGCTGGTGTAAGGAATTATCTATGATGAATTAATTCTTTGACTGTCAGTATTATTAATCGTCATTTCATATTTAATATTAAAGCTATCTGGTATCTCACATTTGTTTGTTTCACTGCAGCTGTTTCCTAGTACATGCTTTATTTAGTGCCTACCTTCCTGCTGTATTCATCAACATGTTTTTATTTTGTTAAACATCTTCATTATTATTGTTATTAAAAGATATTTAATATTCTTTACTTTTTATTGATTTCTTATTTACTATTTGGTAACCAGGTAGATGGACTGGTCCAAAGACTTTCCAGCCAGTTTATCAGTTTACTTAATACCGCACACAGAATCTTGACTATTGTACTATTCTTCTTTTTCCTGTGGTGCGTTAAATCTTACCACAACATCAGATAAGCACTCTTCAGGGCAGGGATCACAGTCACCATTATTGTAATTATATAAAACAGATACCTGACATAATTCCTTGTTTTTCATTTCAAATCATGTACTTTTTCATTTCTAGTATAAGCAATGTATCCTTTAAGAAACAATAAATTTGACCTCCTACCCTACCTTTAATATTACTTATCTTGCCTTCTATAACCCCCACTCTTTCTAAATCGGTTTATACCATTCCTCTTTCCCAGTGTACAAAACTTCATCTTTACTTACTGTTATCCTTTATTTCTAGTTATGACAAGATGGGTCCCCCTCTTCCAACAAGCAGACAGGCAGTCATAATTGTCAGTTTACCATAAGCCAACATTCTGGCGAACATCAACCAGTACCCTCCCCCAGCCACGTAAATCTTCACTTAGTTCCCATTTGTCATTGCTACATCCTACAATTATTATCTAACATATTTCCTTCAATCCTTAGCAAATTTAAGCCTTTCAAAAAGCAATATTACACCTGATACTGTGTTTGACCTTAGCCCACATTTTGGTGTACAATGTTGTCTTCACTCATACCATTGTTTCATACACTTTCTCAATCCATTCAGTTTATGTTCTCATCAATCATTGTCATACCCCTGTTTTGACTGAAATACCATCTTATTTTCCTATTGATCTCTTTAGGTTAATAGGATGTTACTAGGCTATTGACCTGTGAGATATTGTCTATGCCCAAGATTTTTCTGCAAGGACTACCCATGTCCAGGAGAGAAGCCGGAGCAATCCCTGGCAGAAGTTTATGGTTTCCATCAAGTCATTTAGGTTGCACTTAAGCAGGGTCATGGAGGTGCTCTGCTTGACATAGATTGGAAGTCTATTCCAGAGGAGTGGCAACTTCTGAGAGATGTATCTGTCTCTCCAGCAGGTTCTGTTTATGTTAAAGGCTAGCTTGAAGTCCCTGGAATGGGTGAATCCAGCCTCATTTGACTTATGGATATGTAGAATTTCCATTATATCTGGGTCAAAGATAGCCCTGTAAACCAGACAAAGGTTGCCTCTGAGTAGTCTATATACTGCTGAATACAGTGACAGTGACTTCAGTCTGTCCATATAAGACATGTGCAAGAGATCCTGAATTTTCTTAGGAATGTCAATATTATACCATTATATTCAGTGATAGGCCTGGTGAGGGAAGAGTACACGGGTATTATAACCTCTTTTGTTTTTGAGGTGATGCCTTTGCTAATCTGCTGAATGATGTAGAATGCCTTCCTCACCACAGTAGACACATGGTGGCCAAAGTTGAGGTCACAGTCAACTCGTGTTCCCAGGGTATTATTGTTGATTTTATAATCAGCAGGGACATTGTTTTTACTGAAGGGAATGATGATGCATCATTTAGTTCAAGACCATGACTCTGGCACCAGTCATTGGTCTGTATAAGCCCCTTTTGAGGAATGCTGACATCACTAGGGCATTCAATGATAGCGCCTAATTTGCAGTCATTCGCAACCTTGCTTAGCCACAGCCCCTCTGTTTTGGCCTGGACTTTTGAGAAGTATATGCCAAACATGATAGGGCCCAGCACTGACCCTTGTGGGACCCCACTGGTGACAGGTCTGCTGGTAGAGGTAACGTCTCCAACTTTGGCTGAGTGTATATGTTTTTATGTCTTATAAAACACAAGTGACATGACCAGTACATTTAATTCATGTCATATTGAAGTGACTTCACTATAACATCCACATTTTCTCAGTATCATTATCATCATCTATTTGCAGTTTTTACCAGTTTATATCATATCCAGCTTCAGCCTCAATACACTTCAGCCACCTATTAGGAGAACCAACTGGAAATGAGCAAATTCAGTATACATATTTCCTTCCTCCATTCTGCTTTATTGATTGATATAGAAATTGACTTAATGATTTTAAAGTGGAGTTGGCATAACTGGTACATTCATTTCATGATACATTTTATTCCTCTTTCCGTTGACCCCAAAGCATAGAAATAATGTGGTCACCAGATGAAAAATAATCTCGTTTTGTCCTCTTTATCTCTATGATGGGTAAAAAGTATAAACAATAAACTAGACATCAAGGAGAATGTTTTCTTTCCTTAGTACTTCTGTTAATATCTAATCACATGCACATTCCCCTTAAAATAGATACTAATCAGTAGAACTAGCCATGCTTTACTGATTTCTCTTGCTCTACTTCTGGTCTTCAACTTACATACTTAGTGCATTTCTTTATGTTTTTCTGCCTGTGATGGACTACTAATATCATACTACTCCATTTCTTAATCAATCAAGATATTTATAAATAAATTAAAATATTCTGGATCTAGTAACTCACTTCTATTATACTTGTTGTAGCTTAAGAAGTACATTGATACTGTCATTCTGTTGTTTATTTATATTGTTCCTCTAAATTATTATTCATTGGCATAGTCAACACTTCTTTGTATTCCAATTAGAGTTCAACATTCTGTTTTCACCAGAAAAAGTTATTACAACCTTAATTCTTAGTTCTTGTTTTACTTGCATACTTTACCCTACAGTCTCCCATCCTTTAAACTCATCATACATTATGACAATTGTATTACATACGTATGGAATATTGTACTCCCTGTAACACAGAATTTTGGTGAGCATACAAACTTTCCTCTAAATCATCCTAAATGTCATAAACAGCATTTAATACCAGTTTGGTTGTTTTTTAATGCAAACATTCTTAAACATTTAACTGAATCCCGTTACAGCATTAATACCTTTGGATAAATTTACTCTATATGGCCTTGCCTTTTAAACGAAGAACATCCGCAGCAATTTTAATAACATATATTAAATATATATTTTTTAGGCTTTTTAAATAACAGACTCTAGTAATTTTCATCTTACAAATTTTTAGTATACATGGGCTATCTTAATAAGCATAATTTAATAACATATGTTAGAGATTTTTAGCATACATATTTTAAAACTTCTTAATGAGTTGCATTCTAAGGTATTTAGTAACTTATTTTAATATTCATAGCGCAGAGTTTCTTGAACTTCTTAAACTTTTAAAAAACAAACAACAAAAATGAATATGAATTTTAGGTGCTATTATTATAACATAAAAGAATAAAACTATCATAGCTTCAACTAGTTACTATCTATATACACATGTCAATATATTGTCTATCCTCTTTTCTTCAAAACAATGACATAAAAGTAATATTTTAAAGAACCCTTCATATGTTATGCAATATGTCAAATGTTCTCACTAAGATAGGGCAGAATTTGCATTTCAGGAAATTCAAAATTTGTAAAAACAAATGGCTGACTCACCATATTTAAAAAGTTCATCTGTTTTTAAACTGTAACTGAAACAAATGAGAGTGCCATGCACTGTTCTGGACTGCATACATCTTGATTTTCAGATCACCAGTTCTAACAACAATCAAACATTTGTAGAGGCTGGTTACAAACTATTATGACATCCTCACTGTCTTCAAATCTACTGTAAATGAATGTGTGCCAAACTGCACATTTACTTCAGACCTAACCTCCTTATGCCTTCTGGATGAGCAGTAACTAGCTGGCTTATTAGTGAGACTGCAGAGACTGGACTACAAAACGCAAGCCTAGTAATGACATATGAACCGATTATATATTTGTTGTTTTTGTGCGTTTTGCCTAGTGAGATAAATGTAGATGTTTGTTGAGAACCAGATATTGACATTTGCAATAGATACACTGCAAAAGTATAAAAATGAAATAATTTGGAAAGGCAAAATATGGATTATGGGTTCATTTCACAAATAAAATATCACAAAGACAACAGTTTTTAGCTCTCTTCCAACACAGAGTATTTCTGTAATACATTATTTTGATGGGAACTTCTAGAACTGTGCAGTTATATAAACTGAATGAGAAACATTAGAAAACTGATAACATGAACCACTGAAGTGTTTCTAAGTTGCTGCAGTGTAACTTGACTTTCTAAGCAGCAATGAGACAGCAAAACTGCACCACAGATATCACATAAGTTGCACTAGATCTGCTTACTTCATATGGCTACAATAATATATTTCAGAGTTTCACGCACACACGCACAAACACACACTTGTCTATGACCAGACCTCCTCAGGGTATATATTCATTGGACTTGACAACAATAATATACCATTTGATGCAACTGCGATGAGTTCACCAGTTAGAAGGAGTGAGAGACTTGCGAGTAAAAATAGGAACAATGGTTCTGACTCTAACAGTGTTAAGAATCAAGAACAGAATCAGGGTTTTCAAACCCGCAGAAATGCGAACACTGGGGGGCAACGGAATCAAGTCCAGTATCAAAGTCAGTGGAAGAGGAAGAAACCGAACAGGAAGAGGAGATAATCTCAACAAGTGACTTCAATTTTATTTCTAAAGAAATTGAACAAAATAATTTATGTATTCTTTGTAATAGTTCTAATGACTTCAAAATCTATAATTATTCCTCTTTTGTTCCTGATTCTGCACTCATGTTCTTTTAGGTAGTAATTCGAGTCTCACGAAAGATTTTAGAGTCGCCAGCATCTTTAACCCTCTGTTGCACCCCACTATTGCTCTTTTTGAAAAAATATGTGAAAATGATTTTAGGTCACTTATGGGTACATACTGTCCTAGTAACATTTTTAACAATAACTTTACCCAAACTGAGAAAGATGCATTACAGGGGTTGAAATTTGCAAACATTCGTATTATGAAACCAGATAAAGGGGGTGGGTTGGTCTTCATGAACAGGGAAGATTATGTATTGAACATGGAGTCTTTACTTGACAGTGAAGCTTACATGCAAGTGTCTCTTAATGAGATGAATGGAGCTTACCGTAGGATCACTGGGTTCATCAAAGATTTGTTCATTGAAGGCCGTATTGATTTGGACCTTATGAATTATTTGGAAATCATTTATCCAATTACCCCAACCCTTTTTGGGTTACCAAAAATACACAAAAATTTGCAAAAACTACCCTTTCGTCCCATCATTGATGGGAAACAATCTATCACATATGGGTGTGCCAAATTTGTTGATTGTAAACTTAAGGAGGCCTTGAAAAATGAGGTGCAGATTTGCAAAGACTCATTGGATTTTTTGCAAATGTTTAATAACTTCCCTTTTGACGAGGCCCTCAATTTTTTTACAACTGATGTTTGCGACCTTTAGACATCTATTCCACAAGAACTTGGATGTGAATGGGTGAGTGACTTCCTTTTAGAAAAACAGGTAGAAGGACAAAGTATTGATTTAATCATATACTTATTGGAACTAGTCCTTAATAATAATTACTTTTTGTTCAACAAACAATTTTACCTCCAGAAAACGGGTGTAGCCATGGGGTCCCCCTGTGGAGCAACTTTTGATAATGCTGTTATGGCTTTTTGGGAAAAGCATTATTTGTTCGTTGACACCATCTTTCAGGAGAGGACCGCATGGTACACCCGTTACTTGGATGATATATTCATTTTGTGGAGAGGAGATATCACCTCTGCCACTACTTTTGTTGAACAAATTACTAAATACACCAATTTTTTGAAATTTACATGGGAATTACAAACAGAATGGATTTCATTCTTGGATGTGGAACTAACAAAGAATATTAAGAAAAATAGTATTACTTCCAAGATTTTAGGAAATCCACATATTCTAATGCATTTTTGCACTTCTCCAGTTGCCATCCTTACCACCAGAAAAGGGGTGTGGTGAAAGGACAACTCGTTAGGGCTGCCAGGATGGTGACTTTAGAGGATGACTTTTTTCAAGAATGTATGTTATTAAAAGATATGCTCATGAAATGTGGGTACCCACCTAGATTGGTGGGTGAACTTATTGAAGAGGTGAAGAATAAAAGGGCAATTAGTTTATTTAAACCAATTTTACAGTTAAAAGAGAATGAAACAACTATTGAATCTAGAGTGGACTTGTCAGATGATTTGACCACCTCTTTTGATTGCCCACTTTTACATGACTTGAATAATATAAAGAGCTTTGAGAAAGAGGGTTCATTTGCATCTAGTTTTATTACCACATTTTCTTTGGATGCTCCATCTTTAAAAACTATTATTTTCAAAAATTGGTGTTATTTATCAGAAGATCAATCAATTAGTAAACACATTAATGAACATCCTCAAGTGGTTTTTCGTAAGGGATGTAATTTGAAAGCACTTTTGGAAAATAACAATTCCAATGTGCACCGCCCACATAAAGGGATGTTCAAATGTGAAAATTATCATTGGTGCAAGTATATAAAAGTGAGTAACTCATTTACAGTAAAAGGAAAAAAGTTTTACATTAATGGGAAGTTTAATTGTAACACTAGGGGGTGGTCTATCTTAGTTTGTGCTCTAAATGCCAGGCTTTTTATATAGGGAAAACTGATAGACCACTGAAAAACAGAATTTATGAACACTACTATGCAATTAACAAAGGGAACACTAACAATGCCCTAGCTAGGCACATTTTATCATTCCCTGAGCATGAATTTTTATTCATGGCTATTGAAAAAGTATCTGAGAATGAAGGGGACCGACTAGCCTAAAACTTGAAGAAAAAGAAGTTTTATGGCAGTTGAAATTAAATGCTTTGGTCCCACCAGGTTTAAATGATGTAATCTCTATCAGGAGCACTTTAAAACTTAAAGCTTTATTAAGATAAAAAATATACTGAATTTCACGAGAAAATAATTTAACATAGTATCTATGAATAGATTTATGTAGTTTACACTTTACATTTTATGTTCTTTTACTTTAAATTAAGGTGAGGTTGTTCCAGGAAATGATGTTTCAGGAAATAATGTTTCAGGAAATTATGTTTCAGGAAATGATGTTTCAGGAAATGATGTTTCAGGAAATGATGTCATGTTTTTTAAAGTATTTAAGGGTTGATTTTTTTGTTTGTGAATTGTCTGAAGAAATTTACATATTTTTAGTAAACGAAAGCGCTAACATACAGTTTTTGTTTCCTAGTGTGGTGCCTTTTCCATGTTTTATTTTTTAGTAGTTGATTCAAAACTGCTGCTAAGCAAGCTGCACAAACACAAAGGAATTTTTATTGGACCAAATAAATGTAAAAAGATAAACTCCTTAGCATCAGAATCGACTCCTGTGATTTATCAATAATTACAGATTCTGTAACAATCAAGGTATTCCATTACAGAGGTGACAGCTTCATGTATGCCAATAGAAGTTGTACCTTCAGAGGTATGGCAAACTCTTCTTCCCAGACAGGCATATGGATACATTCCAAGCACTCCCTAGAATGCAGATCTTGTGTTTTCTAAGGACATAGCCCACCAGAGAAATAAATCCTCATCTCTCCTCCTTGACTAACATAATCCCCGTCATTTCAATAGAGGTGATGTTAATCAGTCATTTTCTGATAAACATAGTAGTTTGCATGGAGTGAGGCAACTTTTGGCCAACTCCATATACAGCTTATCATGATACAAAAGGCTGTTGTTGGATTTGGTTCCATAAATATAGACATGTGCCATGAAGATTAATTCTGTCAAAAGATAGTAGAAAATAACAGCAGCCTTACAGACTTAATTCTGCAAATATGTCAGCAATATTATAACATTCTGAAAATATACACTGGCTTAACTATGCTAATGATGTAGTACAATTAATACATTCTAGGAGTGGCATACACACTAACTTAATTTTAAATAACTTCTATTTATTTGTAGAGGTGCATAATAAAAGGTAATAAATACACACTGAATGCATAATTAAATAAATGTTTTCTTTTACAATTATAATTCACATAATTTCAAAAATGCTTCTAGGAAAGAAACAACATTTGTACCTCAAACTATATTTTCTTTAAGGTTTAATTCCCATGTTTTTTACAGGAACCTCCCAACATACCTAAAAAGTTTGACTGGATTATGTACATGAGTACATGCTCTGCTATAAAAATTGGGAACACATAGACACACGTGTGTGTGTGTGTGTGTGTATATATATATATATATATATATATATATATATATATATATATGTATATATATATATATATATATATATATATATATATAGGGTTCTGTAGGGTTTCTGGTCTGAGCATCGAAAGTGCGGTTAAGCAAAATGTACATGAGTGAATTCACTTTCGCAAAAGTGCATTTTATTGAAATTGCACTTTTGCAAAAAAAAAAAAAAGAGAGAGAGAGAGAGAAAAACCCATGCAGTTTGCATGCAGATTTAGTTGTACATTGACATGTACTGTTGATTGTACAACTAAGTAAACTGTTGCTTAGGTCACAGTACAGCGGGGATAAGGGAATATTCCCCGGAGTGAGAATATTAAAGTAGGGGGTGTGGGGGGCACAGCTCCCCACATGGGGGGTGCAGTGGGGCTTGCCCCCTGCAAGAATGTGAGTAGTGTTTTATTTGTGTAGGTTTTTGGCGTGTTTTTTTTTTTTTTGCGAAAGTGCATTTTCGATAAAATGCACTTTCAAGAAAGTGAGTTTGCTCATGTATGATTCGTTGAAAAGTACTTTTGATCTATCAACATAGATCCATATAGATATATATATATATATATATATATATATATATAAATATATAAAACATGCACACACATACACACACGCACACACACACACACACACACACACACACACACACACACACACACACACACACACACACACACACACACACACACACACACACACATTCACATTACTGTTTTAAGTAGTGTTGTGTGAACTGGAGATTGAGTGGTACAGGGTTGTGCGTCTTTACTAAATCCTGAGATTATTATGCTGTATAACTACCTCCTTGAGACAGCAGACACATTTGTAAAACATCTGCAAACTATAAAATGAAAACAAATGCATTAATACATTTCTGTAATGGAATATCCTGTCACAAAATCTGTAATCATTAATAAAGCAGAGGAGTTGATGCTGACGCTAGAAGGCTTATGTTTTACATCTATTTAGTCCAATAAAAAGTCCTTTGTGTTTATACAGTTTATTTGGCAACAGTTCTAAATCAGACAAATAAATTATTTAAGTCTGTCACTAATATGATTTTTGCAGTGTTGTTAATGAATACTTGTTTGTTTATGTATTAATTTTTTAATCAGATGAGTGATCTTGGTAAGATCACTTTTTTACCACCAAGGATAACAGGGAGACAATATAGAAAATACAGCAGTAAAATGCAGTTACTGATAACACAGTCTGTAAGCAAGAATATGAAATGTGAAGCTTAACCTTATAATAAATGTAGGCATAATATTCATTGAGGACATCTCTTTTGCAACGTCTCCTACCTGCAGATAAAATAGCAGAACAAAAATGTTTTTAGCTGCAAATACTCGGCCTGAGAGAGGACATAATACTCTTACCTGTAGAGCTGTAATTTTGTTTATTTTACCTGGCAATATTCATTGTGAATGAACATCGCATGCACTAGAATATGCAAAGAGATGTATACAGATACATCACAAAATCAAAATTAAAGATAGTTAGGAGAAGGTTGTTTCAGGACCAGACCATTAATAAGTGACTTTTACTGAACTTGTGGTTCTTGGCAATAAACAGACACCTTATGCTTAGATGTCAGTTCACATATTTTCCTGGGGAGGGGGGAACTGCACTCTTGATACTAGTAAAATTATCTCTGACGTTATTGTGTCTTGGACAAATGATAATAAAATACATTAGACTGCAGCAGTCCTATAGGAAAGCAACAATCCACCTCTCTTTTTAATGAATCAACAATAAAAAGGTTCAGTGAAACTGTTTTCAGACCAGCAGTTTTGCTGACCTCTACTGCTATTTACTTTCCATGTTTTTCTGCATCCTGTTTCAGTTTACACTTTCATAGGAATTGTTTAACAGATTCCAAGTAAAATATTTAGCTCTGCACATCACTTCGTGTAGTCCTTGTGAGGAGAAGGTTTTCAGATAAATGTTGTCCTTGTTTCAATGCAAGCAGTTATTTTCCTGATGGAAGACTTTACTTATTCTTGGGTAGAAATGTTTTAGTATTATCTGCTGTGGTTCTGTACAGATGGCACTGCTATGTGGTATATGCTGTGCAGTTTTTCAAGACTTTTCTATGTGGGTGTGTAAAGTGAAAAAAAAAAAACAAAATCTAAGAATAAAAATAAGAGGATTGAAAACAAGAAGTGGTTTCTAGCGAAATATTTGTGCCCCTATGCATGTGCTCAGTGCAAGTGAGTACATATACACACAAGTACACACAACTACACTTAGACACAAAAAACATGCTATGGTGTCTTTCTGTATAAAAAAATATATATTTTATTATGTTTTCAAAAAATGGACAGATGCAAGATACACAGTACAAAGTACACAAGACACATCCTTAAAAATAACAGTGTACCTGCTTGTGATGTTCATTTATCTGTTAATCCATTGACCCAATACTATTCTTGCATAAAAGAGCCTCTGCAATCATCCAGTCACCCTTCTGGGAGCTCTGTGTACTTATGCTACCTATCAGCCCCCTTTATCACACATTCTGCATCCAGACTCCCTCACTTATTTTGCTACACCATCTGTTCACCAGCTTTTCCTACTAATTTATGGTCCCTTGCCTTCTTGCTTCAACACAAGTTCTTAGTGTCCGTACCTTTTCTCTGGATGGATGTTAATACCTTCCACTTTGCAGGACTTAACAATTTCAAGTGTAAGCTATCCTGCTGTATTCATTAGCTCTACCGTCTCATCTCTAGTCTACTTTTTCTGAGTTCTATCCACATCAGCTAGAGAGAACTGCAGACTTATTTCCTTCTATAACTCTGTCACCACTTAACTCTTCCATTTTTCACAATCTCCACACATCCTACCACATGTGTAAGATGTATCATTCCCTCATTAAAAGCCTTCAGCAATTGGCTCTTTGCATGAAGGCCTTCTTACTAAGATTAACAGTAATTTCATACTATTTGTGCAAAAGCCTCATCTGTAAGCCATACAATGGATTCATGCTCCATAGACTTTTACCAACTTCCAACACCTCAATTCAAGTATCATCTTTCTTCCTTATTCTTTCTCTTTGCCAGCTCCTCTTTCCTTGGCAAATCTCTTTGCTTCATTTAAGCGCTCATTGTTCTACAGATTCTGCCCACGCACCCATTTCCATTCTCCATCCAGCCACGTATCAGAAAACTCCATACTTCCTGCCTTTCACTGACACTGACTGTTTACTTTTTCATTTGCTGCTGATCACACCTTCAAACCTGAATAGTCAAGACAGGCACTTATGACTGGCTGGTATTGATCATCCATTTTACCATATGACTTCGGCAGTGTATTCTGTCCTTCCCTGTATAAGTGCCACACTTTTTATTTTTTCTTTTATCATAGGATCAACCCGGTGGCCATTTCAAGCCTAGCCGTTTCAACCCAATGTAATACCATAGATACTCTAGTCAATACCCAGGATTGTATTTAGGAATGACTGCCCATGCCCAGGAGGGTTGGGGGCACTATCCCCGGGAAGAATTTATGGCACTTGTATGGGTTCCTTTTGAACAGTGTCATAGAGGTGCTCTGCCTCACATGAATTGGCAGCCTATTTCAAAGATGTGGCAGTTGCTGGGAGACAAATGTGTCCCTCCAGCATGTCCTATTCAAGTTTTACACCATATTTAGGTCCCTGGTATGGGTAGCTCTAGTCCTGTTTGATTTACGGATGTGCAGCAAATTCATTAGTTTTGGGTTGGAGACTGCTCTGTAAGCCAGGCATAAGTCTCTCTTCCAATTTTAATCACTCCCCCTCAGTATCCATATATGATCTCTCCAAGGAGTTCATCTAAACTCCATCACTGACATTAATATATTAACCCAGCCCTGCTGTATTTTATTTTTCTGCTCTCAGTGTGTACAAGTTGTTGGCCTTACTTTTCTCATCAGAATATTACCTTGCCCATTTCAGGTCTCACTAGTCCTTATCAGACTGTTACTGCATATTAATGCAAATTTAGCATTTCACCCATCTCTTTTCCAAACTGGACCTCTCTGCATTAAAATTATCTTTTCACCTTTGCACACAGGCCTCTTACAAACTGCTTGCATCTTCATTATTAATTGTCCCTTTTTTTAATATCTGTACATGCCTCAGCTGATAACATCCTTGCTGCTGGGCCATCCTCCAGACAAGTTCACTCCTACTTTTCAATATTCCTTAAATCTTATTCCATGTATTCAGTTTCTAAGCATCTCTGATCTTCATGTCTGATTTTCAAGCTGAGCAGAACAGGAGATCCTCTCATGTGCACATTGTAGTGCGATCTCGGAGTTGTTACCTTTAAGTAGCAGGGGGGTTGGGGGGCACAGGGGGCCATAGCCCCCCTTCAAAAATGTTAAAATTAAAGGTTGCTGTCATTAGGCAACTCACTGAATACAATATCGCTTTTGGCATGTATCAGCTTGCAGTGTCGGGCATTTGGAGGTCGGTAATGTGAAGTTTCGGTATTCTGAATGTCAGTCTACTGAGATTTCAGTAATCTTAAGTATATATATATATATATATATATATATATATATATATATAGATGCACATACATACACACATGTATAGTTATCTTTCTATTTTTTTATAAAAGTACCAGCCCAGTACTAAGTTCAGCCTGTGATCAGTGGAATTTGTATAGCCCATGCACTTGACAAAAACACCTGTGAATTAACTTGTACAGAATGCCTTGCTATTACATATGGCTAATATTGTACTCCACCACTCTCACACTCTTCCTCCTTACTATTGTGAGGTATTTCTGAGGTATTTCTGCAGCCTTTCCAGTTGTTGCAGATGTCTTGTGAGGTGCATACCAAATAGGGTGTTGTACTATATAATGGGTCTAATGAGGGATGAGTACAGTGGGACAATGACCTCCTTTTTTTCTGGATGAAAAGCCCTTAGTGATGAGGTATGCCACACAGAAGAATTTCCTGACTGTTGTGGCAATGTGGTTATCGAAGGTGAGACCACTGTCCACCTGTGTCCCTAAGTCTCTTATCACACTTTCGGTGTTTAGTGTACTGCCACCTATGTGGTAATTCACGGGTACATGTTTTTTCCCAAAGCGGATAACTATACATTTCTTGGCATTGAGCTTGAGCCCATGGCTCTGGCACCAAGCATCTTTTTCTGTAAGGCCCTTTTGTAGAGTATCCACATCATTTGGGTATTCAATAATGGCTCCCAGTTTGCAGTCATCTGCGAACTTTGTTAGCCAGAGTCCCTTAGTGCTGGCCTGTACTTCAGAGTAGTACATGCCAAACAAGAGAGGTCCCAGGACAGAACCCTGAGGTTCATAGGTTCATAGGTTCATACTAGGCTATCTGCCCTAGGGCATTTATAAGCCTAGCCAGAGTTGTGTGGCTTTCACCACCCCTTAGGTTGAAGAATACTATACCCATTAGTTTGCCATGCCTCTGTCCAGCAGTGATACAGAGATGATCCCCGGGGTAAACCTACGATCTCCCATCCACTGGTCAAGATTCCTCTTGAACACAGCCAGCGAGGTGCTCTGTCTCACATGGACCGGGATTCTGTTCCACAGCATAGGGAGTCTCTGGGTGATGAATCTGTCCCTCCAGCACATCCTATTTATATCCGTGTTGAGGTTTAAGTCTCTTGCTCTTGTGGCTCTGGTGGATTTGGATTTTTGAGGTGGAGCATGTCCATTAATTCTGGGTTGGACATGGCCTTGTATGTCAGGCACAGGTCACCTCTGAGCAGACGGTATGCAACTGAATAGAGCTGGAGTTTCTTCAGTCGGGCAGCATATGGCATATTTTTGAGCCCCTTTATCCTTTTGGTGAGGAACTTTTGGGGTCTTTCCAATTGCTGCAGGTGTCGGGTAAGATACATTCGAATGGGGCATTGTACTCAATCATTGGTCTGATAAGTGAAGAGTACAGGGAACAATGACCTCCCTTGATCTGGATGTGAATCCTTCATAATCAGGTGGGCAATGTAGAAGGTCCTCCTAACCACTTTGGCAATGTGAGTGTCAAAAGAAAGGTTACTGTCAACTTGGGTCCCCAGGTCCCTGATAACCTCTTCTGTGCTTAATGGATTGCCACCTATGTGGTAACTTGGGGTTACCTTGTTTTTACCAAAGGGTATGACTATACATTTTTGGTGTTTAGCTTAAGGCCATGGCTCTGGCACCAGTTATCCATTTCTATGAGACCTCTCTGAAGGATATCTGTGTCTGATGGATTTTCAACTATGGTGCCCAGTTTGCAGTCATCTGCAAACTTTGTCAGCCACAATCCTCCTATGTTTGCCTGCACTTCTGAAAAGTAGATGCCGAACAAGAGGGGCCCAGGACTGAGCCCTGTGGGACACCGCTTGTGACCGGCTTGGAGTCTGACATGGCACCAGCAACTCTAACCCTGTGGGTTCTGTCCTTGAGCCAGTTTGCAACCCATCTTGTGACATATGGGTTTACATTTAAGCTGGTGAGCTTTTCTATGATACCCAAGTAGGGTATTGTGTCGAAAGCTTTTGCAAGGTCAAGGTAGGCTGTGTGAACTGCCTTACCCTCATCAATGGCCTTGGTGACTGTTTCAAAAAAGTCGACCAAGTTCAAGAGGCATGATCTGCCCTTGACAAAGCCGAATTGGGTAGGATCCAATGTCTATAGGTCCCCTATGTCTTTATTTATAAGTTCCATTATGATCCTCTCCATAGCTTTGCAGACCAGGCTTGTTAAGCTTATGGGGCAGTAATTACCAGGGTCCGTAGAAGCACCGCCTTTGTGGAGTGGGACCACAGTTGCCGTACGCCACTCTTTGGGTACGTATCCTGTAGTAAGGCTAAGATTAAACAGCAGCCTTATGTGTGGGTTTAGTTCCTCATTGAGTTCGTGTACCACACAGCTGGGGACACCATCCGGTCCCATTGATGCTGTGTTTTTAGCTTTAGAAAGAGCAGCTCTCACCTGGGCATTTGAGATGATTGGGAGGCTACACTCTGCTGGGATAGATATTTCTCCTTTGGAGGGGAGAAATTTTCACTGAACCGGCGTGCCAGTATGTTTGCAATGTCTGTGGGTTCAGTGATTTTTGTATCATTTTGGACTAATTCTGAGCATATCTGAGAGTTTCCACCCAGATTTCTAACATAGCTAAAGAAGGCCTTATGATTGTCTTTTGAGTCCTTGGCGATTTTTCTCTCAAAGTTGGCCTTGGATGATTTTATGAGTGATCGTAGTTTTTACTAGTATTGATCAGAGATGTCTTCCCTTTTAGGGATTTTTCTTTATCTTGTAGTAGCTTTCTCCTCTTGTTGTAAAGTTTGTTTATGGCTGGGGTCCACCAGATCGGGCGCTTGCCTTTGGTGGAAAGGGTCTTGATTTTATTTGGGATTGCTTGATCCATGCGCTCTTAGAAAGCATTTGTAAGGGATTCAGCAGCGTGGGTTGTGGTTTCCAATGGCTCAGGGGCCTTGAAGGATACCACACTAGTCTTAAGAAGTGTGAAGTTGGCTTTTGAGAAGTTCTTCACTGTGGTCTTTTTTGTTGGGGGTGGGGGCGGGATGTGGATCTCCAGTGAGATTAGTTTATGGTCTGATCTCACCAATGAGGGATATACTTCCGGTGTGGAGCATTTTGTCCCCATGTTTGTGATGATCAGGTCTAGTATATTTTCACCTCTTGTGGGAATGGTGACAAATTGTTCCATAGCATTTGAGTTTATGAACTCCAGGAACCTTTGGGCTAGGGTATTGGGGCTTGAGTAATGCTCCCAGTCTATGTTTGGGTAGTTGAAGTCACCCAATATGATGGTGTTTGGAGAGACATTTATACTCTCCAGTGTGTTCAGGAAGGCTGTGTGGGGTTCCTGAGTTTGTGAGGGTGGCCTGTAACATGCTACAAACTGTAGAGCAGTTTTGCCTATGGTTAATTGCACCTGAATGGTCTCTGATGCTTCGTGAGTTGCCACCAGCCTGGAGGTGTGGGTATCCTTGATGAATATGGATACACCCCCTCCTTTTGTGGTACGGTCCGGGTGTTGGGGCCGAACGCATTATATGAGGTAAAACCTGATAGTGCCGGTGTGCTCTCAGGAGCCTTGAACCAGGTTTCAGTCACAGCACAGACATCGATGTTCTCCATACTGAGGAGGGCTTTGAGGGCGTGCATCTTGAGATTTAGACTTCTGGCATTGAGCAGCATTACCCTTAGTTTTTTTCCATTATTGTTTTCTAGGGCGGTGGGTTTAGAATTTGAGCCTTGTCTCAAAAGGCACTATGGGGTGGCAAGAGCCTTTGCCAATATCCGAAACCCAGGGTGACAGGTGCAAGCCGTCCCTTGAGCAGCGTGGCTTGTCAAGCATGTCATTCCAGGCAGACAGACATTGGATCTCCTTAGAATGACACCAGAAATTAAGCCAATTATTAAAACTGATCATTTTGTCTCTGTATTGTGGCATCATTCTTGATGAAGGTAGGATACTGCTCAGGGTCAGGGTCATACCAGCCTGGGCTACATAATCTGAGAGCTCCTTTATGTCTCTTTTCATGTAGTCCAGGGAGGTACGTCTCAGGTCATTCACACCGGCATGGACAATGACTGAGTCATACTTATACTTGCTGTGGAGTGACCTGAGTGCTTGTGTTATGTGGCGGATTCTAGCGCCTGACAGGCAGCTTACTGTGACCCTCTCCTTGTTCAATCTGGTGAGTGGGACGTCAGTGTGTCTGACTATTGAGTCACCTATGACAAGTGTGTCTGGCATTAAGGGCTGTGACTGATTTGCACACTGACTTTGTGATCTATGTGTTGCTTGTGTTATGTCATGAGGTGGCAGTTGTTTGGGTGTCTGCTTTGGAGGCCTCTGCTGTTTTGGTAGATTTTTGATCAGTGCCTCCGAGTATGTCTTTGTGTGTTTATGTGTTTGATTTGTAGTTGTGATAGTTCTATGTGAGACTGGGTTTATGGTGTGTGTGGTTACCTTCTCCTCCTGTCTGGTTTTGCCAGTCCTGAGTTGAGAGAGCTCAGCCTCCAGTTTGGCTATATAGTTGCATCTCTCGCATGTATTTGTGTTTTGTGGGAGGAGGAGAGGGTTGTCTGTGTACATGAGGCAATTGTAACATTGCCTCAATATTCCCAGATTCACCAGCTGAGCAGGAGAGCTGGATTGTTGCTGACGGTTACCAGTGTAAGCCAACCTTCAGCACTATTAAATGCACATTTATTATTAATTTTTTAATATTATCATGTGATTGGTGGTGCACACTGATGCATCCTCCTTGATTCATTACATGCTTTGTTACTTCTGTTTCAGATGCAGAATGTTTATATTGAAAAGAAACTTTAGCCAGTAGCCAGAGCTGTTACCCGGTAATGAACTGAAGATACACTTTGCATTTATGATGGATTTAGACCTCTGGTGCTCAAGCATGCCACTTTGATACATTCAAAATACAATAATGCTGACAGTTAGCGCAGAATGTGCAAATTACTACAGTTTTACCGATTATTTCCAGTTAGTGATTACTTACAATATATTACACATTGCAGAGAACATTTCTGCCCGCTAGTTCCTGTATCATTCAGTGTTCAGTTTCATGTGTCGTTAACATAAGCAGCCATATTACATACAATCAGCATCCCCAATACTTCACTTTGGAAGGATATCATAGCTATACTCTATACAAAGATGCATGTGAACAACAATGGGTTTCATATACGTTATTGAGAGCTTAGGAAAGATACAAGGATTTTCTCCTGGGAATGATAGTGGGTGAACTACCTCATAAGTAACAGGCTGAAGAATGGTGAAAAAAAATCAAGACTGCATGTAAGTGGCTTGCTGATACACTGTAGTGAGGTGGAAACCCTACATCTTCATGTGTTCTCCCTCTAAGTGACTGCATGCTGCCTGTGTCCTGGCTTGAGAAAAACAATAAGGAAAGATGTCTCCGGCTATGCAACATTTTGTTCTATAATGTCCAGATCCAACTGCAAACATTTATAAGATAATATTTATGTATTTATTCTTTACTGACCAGGTTAGCCCCACTAGGTTAGTGGTCTTTTTCAGGAGGGATCCAAGGACCCAGTTTCCTTAAATGATTATAAAACTCCATGCCATATACTGTATGAAAATTCAAGCAACATCCCCTGTATCCTGGCCATATTTATAACATTCAATGGAATTTTTTAAAAATCTATTTCCTTTTTATCATTAGCAAAAACACTGGACAGGACCTAGGGGAACTGCTTATTTTGCACTTGCAAATACAATAAAATAGATAAATCATAATATAATGAAAGATGTCAATGGTACATCACACCATATGAATATTTATGTATATTAGCTGTCAGGTAAACACAAATACTTTCCAGTTGTCTGTATCAGTCGGAATTCTGTTTAACTGCTGAAGTTAACCCAGTCATCAGCATGGCTATTGCTATTGTCACAAAAAGTACAATGCAAACATTCATAATAGACAGACAGGCAGGCAGGCGGCAGATAGGCACTGATAGGCAAGACACCAAAATTCACTGCACATGACTGTCATTTCAGAATTTCTGCTATTTAGCAAGCTGTTCATTATGTTGAATAGATTAGTAGGAATTAATGTGATGTACACTATATTGCTATTGGCACAACGCCTGCAAAATTAGGCTGCAAATAAAAAAAAAAAACATTACTACAGCTAAATATTAATAGAAAAATACAAGTAATATTAATCAAATGTCTGACTTTCATACATTCATAGGTAAGTACTAGGCTAGTTGCCCTTGTGGGGCTATTTTAAATCTAGTCAGTTTCACTTTTTGTGCTCAAAATAACCAAAGCCATTTGATTATAGATTGTCCTTTACCCATCCTATGGTCAGTAATTATATATTACCCCTAATGAGAATAATTGAGATCATACCATAGATAATTTGAGGAGACCTATGCATGGGATAAAGCATTTAGGAGCTGCCTCTGTCCATTGGTAGTACAGAGTACAGTCCTGGGTAAATTTTCTAAGTTGTACTTGAATATGTACATAGATGAACTTTGTTTTATGTGGATGGGAAGTCTATTCCAGAGCAGCAGTATCCACTGCAAGATATACCTGTACCCTACAAGCCATTGTGTTGATCTTTCAGATGAGGTTTAGATCCCTAGAGCAAGTATTTCTAATGCCATTTGACTTGTTAATGTGCAGTAACTCCATCAGTAATTGATTGGAGGTTGCATTATATGTCAGTCACAGGTCACCTCTTAGTGATCTGTAGGATACAGAGTATAGTGACAGAGCTTTTCAGATCTTGTCCAGTTTGGTATGGCTGTCATTTTCAAACTTCTTTCTTAATTCATGAAAGGTTGCTTCCAGGTTTCAGTGATGGCACTGAGCCTATAGCAACATTAAATCTGTTGATAACAATTCAACAATGAAAATATATAAGACCAGTCAGAAGCTAAAGGTCCACAAAAGCAGGAGTTAAGCCAAATGGAATAAAAGCAGTGTAGACCACCAGACTAATGATAAAATAATAAAACTTTTATTCCACACAACAACAGGTTAGCACTTTTGGGAAACAATCCCTTCATCAGACAAATCCACATCAGTTCTAACCACATTAAATACATATGACTAACCAATCAAATTCTAAAAAACAATTAGTTGTTTAAAAATAAGGTCTACGCCTACTTAAATTAGGCTTTAAAGGTACCATGCCATTTAAACCAGGGGATCTATCTACCCCTAGTTCTATGATCCATTTTACCTCATAAAATTCTGTAATATTTTTAATGTCCACCCCCTTGGATTAATTTTAATAATCTGCAAAACTTGAAACGTAAACCAATGTCCCTCGTTTCCCTTAACGTGTTGAAATAAGGCATTGTGTTCCTTTTTAGCCTAATATCTGAAAGATGTTTGAAAATCCTGTCCTTAAATTTGCAGTTAGTCTTCCCCACATAAAACGATATACAACATTGACATCTAGCTAAATATATTATATTATCTGTGTTACAGTTAGCTGTATGACTCTGGGTATACACTTTATGTGTGACAGGATGAACAAAGGTTTGTTCTTCACTTATAAACTTACAAGCCTTACACTTCAGGCAGGGGAATATTCTTTTCCTATTACTAAAAAGTATTGATCTACCATCTCATCTAAATGGATCTCTATCACAGAGCATTTGCTTTAAATTTTGTTTCCTCTCATATATAAACCTGGGTTCATCACCCGCTATATCTTTCAACCCATCGTCTGTTTTTAAAATCTTCCAGTTCCTCCTAATTACTTCATTAACTTGCTTATTATTACTGCCATATGTTAGGCATACATTCACTTTACTTCTAACCTTATTGTTTTGCTGCCACCTATTTAATTTCTTAATTCTTCCTTCTTTATTATGAAGCCCCTGCTTAGAAAACCAAGGTGCCCCTACCTCCTTTCATTGTTGATCCACATTAAATATGCCTTGTTCTATCTCCTTTTCCTTATAAGCTTTTGTTTTTAATCTAGCAGAAAAGTTATTCATTTCAGTTTGAAATTCTATTTCTTCAGTATGTAATCTAGAGAGCCTAACTGCCTGTCCCTTAATAATATTATGGGTAATATGGCCTGGATGCATACTATCCTTACTTAACGTAACGTTCTTCCAACATTCTTTTCAGAATACTTTGGTCTTAAAACCATCTGATGTACACCCTAAACCAACATCCAAAAAAATCTATCTAAGATGTTGAAGAATTCAGGGTGAAATACCACTACATTTATATTTACCAAACCACACCCCCTCCTAAACCCCACTCCTACACATCACAACTAACCAACCAAACACACTCTAACTGTACACCCAACCCACTCTCCCCACCCACAACTCCACCATACCTCACTCTCTTGCATCCTCCCACACACACTCCCAAACACCTACAGCATGTACCCCCCAAAGTCTCTACTAACTCCCACCATATATCCAAAACCTAGACTGATCTTGACATCATACCACCACTTATCACTCTTTATCTCCTCACCTCCTATGATTACTACTACCTACTTATCCCTCAATACCCCACATCCTGTACCACTGCTAGCTTCCACCCCCATTATCCCACACCATTTCAACCATACCTTTACTCCAACTGTACTACCCCAACACCTCTTTATTCCCTTAGAACCACCTACATAAAAACTAGGACTAGATACTATGACCTACTCCAACTAAAAATCCAGAAACTAGCAAGGAAGTCTAAACCAACCCTCATAGCAGATGGCGATATCCACCCAAACCCAGGCCCAACCATACCAGAAACCACAAGCTCCACAAATATTACTATCACCAATCTACAGAGCACATATAATGCCCCTAATTCACTACTAATCTGTCACCTAAACATCAGAAGCATGAATAATAAGATTCACTATATACATGCCCTTATGGACATACACTCCCCTGACCTATTATGTCTTACCGAAACCTGGCTCAAACCCACCACTCCTGACAACGAGATAATACCCCCCACCTACAATATTTTAAGACTTGCCCAGCAGGGTAGGAAAGGTGATGGAGTAGCCATTATGTATAAATCAACTTTACAGGTGTCCACCACCGCCATCCCACAAAGCCTAATAACTAGCACCTCAGAAACACTCTTAATAAAGGTCCATATTAACAAATGCAAAGCTATCAACATAGCATGTATCTACATGCCCCCAGGTGACAATATAGTGACCTTGGAAAGTACCCTCCAATGGCTATCCACTACACACCCCCAAGAAACTATTATTCTAGGAGACTTCAATATCGATTGGAAAACCTGTTCATCAAAACCCCCAACCACCCACATTAACTTAAATGGCTTCTCCCAAATTATAAACTCCCCCACCAGAATCAATAAGCCCAACAATAAAGAAAGCACCCTAGATTGGATACTTATAAACAACAAACCTCAGTTATATACATCAGGCACCCTACCTGAGAACATGAATGACCACTACCTAACATATATAATAAGAAAAAGGAATGACATGCCTCAGCAAATGCCTCAGCAAATCACCCTTAAAACCATTAGAAACACAAAAACCTTTAACCTCACCAATTTCCAGACCGAACTTAAATCTTGCAATTGGTCCAACCTAAAGCTACTTCCCCTAGACAAAGCAGTCTCACACTTTAATACTAACTTCCTAGCCATCTTAGACAGGCATGCTCCCATAAGAAAGATCATAACCAAAACCAAAATAGCTCCATGGCTAACCAAAGTTACTAAACAAAAGCTAACCGCTAGGGACACAGCATGGACCTCCTGGAAATCCACCAAATCCAGTCAAGATCATATTAGGTACAAACAATTGAGAAACAAAGCTAAAAAATCAATTAAGCTAGATAAACAAACCTACTATTTCAGCTTACAGAAAAAGGACCAAAACCAGCCACAAAAATTCTGGTCTGGTCTCAATAAACTGCTCCATCCAGGTAAATCCACTACCCCCACCCCTTCATCTACATTACATCTACCCCCTAAAAGTATAGCAGATGCTTTCAATACTTACTTTACAGAAACAGTGCAATCCCTAGCTAATAACCTACCTCCCAACTCAGCAAACACCTAAGCCCCACCTGATAATGTGCCCCCATTCAAATATGATCCAATCCCCACAGACTATATTAAATCCCTACTTAAGAAACTCAAACCCACCACACTAGCAGCAGACTTACTCCATGCTGAATTTCTACAAAAGGCCACAAACGAAATATCATACCCTATCTACATCTTAATCAACCATACTCTCCATGAATCCTATGTCCCCTCTGTCTGGAAAACCTCCCACATTATACCACTTCACAAAGGGGGTAACTCCACAGAACTCTCAAACTATAGGCCTATAGCCATTCTATCCCCCTTAGCCAAAATAATGGAAAAATGTATACATAAACAAATTCTAACTCACCTTATCCAGAATAATCTCCTTGCCCCATCCCAGCACAGATTTAGACCTGCCCATAGTACTACAACAGCACTTCTCTCCTTCTCTCACACAATAAATCAGAACCGTAATCACAACAAACTCTCCTCTGCCTTCTTTCTCAATCTATCCAAAGCATTTGATATGGTCAGTCACCACCTACTCCTAGGCACACTCAAATCATTCAACCTTAACAACCTAGTAATCAAGTGGTTCCAGTCTTACTTGCAGGGCAGGCAACAAGCAGTATTATGGAAAGACAATCTATCCCCCCTTCTGCCAATCACCCTTGATGTCCCCCCAAGGGTCCATATTAGGCCCCCCTCCATTTCTCAATATTCATTAATGACCTACCCGAAGTCATCCCTGAAGCAACCTGTATTCAATATGCAGATGACTCTACCCTAATCTGTTGTTCCACCACCCCCTCAGACCTACAATCCCTATCCCAGAGCACATTCAACAAAGTAGAGATCTGGTTCAATAATTGCCGTCTCCTATTGAATTCCAACAAAACCAAACTATTACATCTCTCCCCTACCCGAAAAACCTCATCACCGAATATTACAATCTCATCCAATAATGGCACCATAATCTCTCCAGATCCATCTACAAAACTTCTTGGTGTAATAATAGATAATAACCTTACATTTGACACTCATATCGACAAAACCATCAAAACAGTTAACAAAAAACTAGGCTCCCTATATAGGATTAAACCATTTCTAACCCCACCGGCCAGAACAGCCATAGCTAGAACACTCCTTCTCTCAACCCTTCTTTATGCCTCGCCCATTTTCCCAAACCTACGGAAAGCTAACCTAAACAAATTAGCTAGCTGCTACAACAATATAGCTAGATTTCCCACAGCCAAAGCATACAGAACCCATCACTGTCAAAATCTTCAAACATTGGACTGGCTAGAGCTACCCAATCAACTCCAGTACAGCCAACTCATAGTTCTTCATAAAATCCTCTACCAACCTAACAGTACACCCATTATGGCAAATAATATCACCCCCTACTGCAATCTACCATCTCTCCAGTCATCTAACAAGATGCAAGTTCAATCTGCCAAAGCCAACAACTAAGCTGGAGAATCACTTCTCTCCAACTCAGCTGGTAAGAAATAGATCGCACTCCCCCCAGATCTTACCACTATAGCCTCCTTACCCCAATTCAAAATATCCCTAAAGAGTCGCCTAAACAAGCATTGGCTATGTCTATGTCTAGACCCAGGCTAACTCGACTTACATGCAATTCTTGAAGGCAAATGAGGCAATTTGGAATAAACCTTCTACCTAAACCCACTCTAATTATAACTACTTCTCTATAACCTTCAGAACAACAGTCACTAAATCCTGCCTAACTTCCTATACACAACTTTAGAATGCTGTGTTTCTAACTCCCTACACTAACTTTTAAATCCCTTGTCTGTACCTGCTCGTGTGTATCCTATCATCCTAGCTTTTATACAAATATGTATTCAACCCTTCTACATCCAATTTCCAGGAACTCTCCTCTTAACTAAACACCTTTTTCTCACTAACCACCTTGTTTTCTCCGGGTAGTCACTCATGTCATCTATCATTGTATCATGCCATTCTATACACTCAAATCCTTTACTATTATTGCTGTAAATATGTAATACTACTATTGCTGTACATATGTAATACTATAAACCTACAATGATCTTAAACTTCAATGTAACGATATATATATATATATATATATATATATATATATATATATATATATATAAAAAACCTCCTATTGAAATTTTAAGATGTTACATTTTTTAATGTAACCATGAATATTGACCATCATCATTTTGTACATGTGGAGCTTTTCTCCCCGGGCCTCCCCTGAAAATGGACATGTATCCAGTCAGACTTTCCCGGTTAACAAATGTAAAATAAAAATAAAAATAAAAAAATCTAAGGAAGTCTGTGGTAGATTCTAGATACCTTTGAAACTCACATAAGGAGTCTTCTGTACCCTTCCATAATAAAAAAACATCGTCCACAAAACGACCATAAAAATAACAGACTGCCTCCATAAATGCTCACCCTTAAAAAGGACATCATCCTCCCATTGGGCCAATACTAAATTGGCATAAGAATTTGCACAGGGGGTGCCCATGGCTATCCCTTGCTTCTGCCAATAATAGTTAGACCCAAACATGAAGACGTTATTCTCCAGAACCAATTCCAATAAGCAAATAATTTGAAAAATAACTTCACTACTAAAATAATGGTTTATTCCTAAAAACTTCTTTACTGCTCATATCCCATAATCATTGGGTATCACAGTAAACAGGTTTTTCACATCCATAGTAACCATCAATACCTGTTCTGTGATTTGTAATGTCTCAGAATATTTAAACAGCTTTGTTAAAAACTCTCCTGTGTCCTTCAGTATTCTTGGTACTCGGGGAATAATCTCCTTAAATTTAGATTCAATCCAGATAGAACAAAATTCGGTAGCCCAACCCCTTCCCAAAACCATTAATTGAAAGGGGGGGGGATCCCTCAAGTCCTTATGTATCTTTGGCAAGGTCTTAAAAACAGGAGTAACTGGATTTGCAACATGAACAAAATCAAAAACATCAGTATCTATGATATCATTATTTTTAAAATCATGCAGCGTATTCGAGACACGTCACAATATTCTTCACCATAGAATTACTAATTTCAAGATATGTCTCACCACAAGACAACAAAAAACTATTTTGTCCACATAGTAGCTCTTGTCCATAACAACGATGGCTCCACCCCTTGTCAGCCGGTCTTATTACCAGGGAGTCATCTGCATTCAGTCTCTGTAAAGCCATTCTTTCATCTACAGTCAAATTATAGAAACCTTTCCCTTTGTGAAAATTATGCTCTTGTAAATCATTCTCACAAGTCTTTATAAAAGTTTCTATAGCTGGACGGTACAAAAGTACTAGGTTTCTTCAATTTTCTAGAACTATTTTCTAAATCAATAACAGTACAAACAGTCTTTTTAACTGTAGATTCCTTGCAAAAAGGTTCAGTTCCAGCATTAAATCCATGTAACAAATGTTAGATGCGGGTACATAGTTCAAACCTTTACTCAATACATGGAGCTGACAATCCGATAAATGGACATGGGATAAATTAAACACAATATTAACAGTACCTGCTGTCACAGAGAAATCTTCCGTCTCTTCTTCTCCCAGCTGTCCAAACGTTGCCATGGTTGAGTCATCAATGAATCTCCCTTTTCTTCCTCACCGGTACCGGTAGAGACTGGAAAACCAACTGTGAATAAAGGGATTTGGGCCTCACTCCCAAATCACGAACAACAGTAGCCGTAGCTATTTCCGTTTCTCCAACATCTATTTCTTGGCTTGTAGATGATCTTGAATCCACCAACGACGAAGAATCCTGATTGACATCACCTGAAAAAGAACCATTGGTCTTTTTGAAGACTCCAGTAGCTGAACCATCCAATAACAAACAAGGAGGTGGGGCCACATTGACCTCACCTAGAGTGGTGCTATTGGTCTTCTCAATAACTATCACAGCTGAACCATCCAATGACGAATGTGGAGGTGGGGTCATCTGGCTTTTTTCATTATGGAAGGGTACAGAAGACTCCTTATGTGAGTTTCAAAGGTATCTAGAATCTACCACAGACTTCCTCAGATACACCTTGAATTCTTCAACATCTTAGATAAATTTTTTGGATGTTGGTTTAGGGTGTACATCAGATGGTTTTAAGACCAAAATATTCTGAAAAGAATGTTGGAAGAACGTTACGTTAACTAAGGATAGTATGCATCCAGGCCATATTACCCATAATATTATTAAGGGACAGGCAGTTAGGCTCTCTAGATTACATACTGAAGAAATAGAATTTCAAACTGAAATGAATAACTTTTCTGCTAGATTAAAAACAAGAGGTTATAAGGAAAATGAGATAGAACAAGACATATTTAATGTGGAGCAACAATGAAAGGAGGTAGGGGCACCTTGGTTTTCTAAGCAGGGGCTTCATAATAAAGAAGGAAGAATTAAGAAATTAAATAGGTGGCAGCAAAACAATAAGGTTAGAAGTAAAGTGAATGTATGCCTAACATATGGCAGTAATAATAAGCAAGTTAATGAAGTAATTAGGAGGAACTGGAAGATTTTAAAAACAGACGATGGGTTGAAAGATATAGTGGGTGATGAACCCAGGTTTATATATGAGAGGAAACAAAATTTAAAGCAAATGCTCTGTGATAGAGATCCATTTAGATGAGATGGTAGATCAATACTTTTTAGTAATAGGAAAAGAATATTCCCCTGCCTGAAGTGTAAGGCTTGTAAGTTTATAAGTGAAGAACAAACCTTTGTTCATCCTGTCACACATAAAGTGTATACCCAGAGTCATACAGCTAACTGTAACACAGATAATATAATATATTTAGCTAGATGTCAATGTTGTATATCGTTTTATGTGGGGAAGACTAACTGCAAATTTAAGGACAGGATTTTCAAACATCTTTCAGATATTAGACTAAAAAGGAACACAATGCCTTATTTCAACACGTTAAGGGAAACGAGGGACATTGGTTTTCCTTTCAGGTTTTGCAGATTATTAAAATGAATCCGGGGGGGGGGGGGCATTAAAAATCTTACAGAATTTTATGAGGTAAAATGGATCATAGAACTAGGGGCAGATAGATCCCCTGGTTTAAATGGCATTGTACCTTTAAAGCCTATTTTAAGTAAGTGTAGACCTTATTTTTAAACAACTAATTGTTTTTAGAATTTGATTGGTTAGTCATATGTATTTAATGTGGCTAGAACTGATGTGGATTTGTCCGATGAAGGGATTGTTTTCCGAAAGTACTAACCTGTTGTTGTGTGGAATAAAAGTTTTATTATTTTATCATTAGCCTGGTGGTATATACAACAATTCAACAATGACTTCAAATTATGACAAAAAGCCTTTGCATGCTGGCATGTGGCTATCTTCAATGGGTTCACAAGACTACAGTTCATGTGCTTTTCTAAAGACATGTCACATCAGAAAAATACATTTTTTTCCTTTTCTGAATGCCACTGGCTTTCATCACCTCTTTGATTTCAACAGTAATAACCTTAATGATCATTTCTGATAATCTTTGCAGATTGCATGGAGTGAGGGAACTGATGTCAGCTTCAGACACACATTATTATTAGCTAAATGGATGCTACCACATTAGGTCACTTATATATAGTGTGACACACCATAAAATGTCAGTTTGTCAAAGGTTAGGGAGAAGACAATAAAAACTGCAACATTAATCATTAATTTATCTAGCAGCATGTGCAAAAAAGTACAGTGGCAACATTTTATACACATATAATATTACACAACCTGCATAACAACAGGCATAATATTATACAACAGGTATCATATTACACAACAGGTATAATAACAGGCATAATATTATACAGCAGGTATAATAACAGGAATAATACTATACAACATACATAACAACAGGTATAACATTACACAACAGGTATAATAACAGGCATAATATTATACAGCAGGTATAATAGGCATAATATTACACAACATGCATAGCAGGCATAATATTACACAATAGGCATAATAACAGGTGTAATATTAAACAACAGGTATAATATTATGCAACATGCTAGTGTTACTGCACAACACATCCTGGGAGGAATGGTAGTATACACTTTAATCTTAAATACTGTTTCTTTTTTATTTGCCCAGCTACATAATAAAAGCATAGGGCCTTCTGTCACATTGAAAACACACACATCTGCTAGGTATTACCATTAATATGAGGCATAGTTCACTTCTTTAGATCAATATCCAGTCATTATAATTTGTCCCTAAGGCAGAATCATATTTTTCCTCATGTACTTGCTTCACCATTTGGTACTCAAACTTAAATCAAGAATTTCCCAGTATATCTAATGAGTTTGAATAAATTACTCAGGTGTATTATTATCCTTTAACATTCTGTAATGCAGAGGTTTATGTAGCCATAAAGTAAACACACACACACACACACACACACACACACACACACACACACACACACACACACACACACACACTGGTATTAAAAGCAGCATGATATAAACTGTGTATTTCATAGCCCAGGGCTATCTTTTTATGCTAAAGTATATAAAACTAACAGAAGATTTGAAACACTTTTTTCTTTTCGTATGGCCTTGTGGACTGTGACAAAAATATTTTTTGCCTGTGCAAATCTATACAGAGTTCACTAGATAGACATTCTGTAAATCTGTAAGAGTCCTATCTGCCTGTGATGAATTTGACCTAGAAAGTTAGTGCTTCTGTATTTTATTACATCTGTTTCCCATTACAATGAAGCTTTCATGGAATATCTGTCCTTATTTGACTTTGTAAGAAGGTTTTTATTTCCTGCAATAAAATAGTGCAGAATTTGTCAGACACAAAGAGGAAGAGTCACTTAATAAGCATCTGTAAGCTAGAAAATGAGAAAAAAAATAGAAAAAAAAGCATCTGTAATGTAATATTCCACTTCCTGCTGTATGCATAATCACATAAACACGGGTCTTTCCAATTAAGAGTTTATCTTTTATCAAGTGCAATAAAAATTCCTTTATGTTTCTGATGCTTGGTAAGTCACATATCTGAATTAAATAAGTGAGCCCATTTATGTTTGCTGCTGTAACAGATATTATATAAATAAGTTATTTGGCCCAAGAGTCCTTTTTAGTTATGAGTTTGGCCAAAAGTACATTATCAATGAAATACAACAGTAAGAAGTCACTCAGAGATAATGTACACTATAAACAAAACACATGAAATCAGTAGTCTAACCTAATGACAAGTACAACTGCAATATACAAATGAATGGCTGCTTGTAATGCATATGTATATGGTCTGTTTCTAATCCATGAGAACAACTTTTCTTGGAACTCCTTCCAGTGAAAGAATGGCACTGGATATCCAAACAATAAGAAGAGAAAACAATACGAAAAAAATGCCCCCCATCACATCTCTATATTTGCTAACTCTGAAATTATACAATTCCTCCCTATTAATATTCTAAAACGTGCACGCTGATTGGCCAGCCCAACCAGCGTGCCCGTTGTAAATCCCGCAATATACCAACAGAAAAAGTTCCGGTCGCCCGGACTTTTTTCCGTTGGTATAAACTGCCCCAAAACTTTTTTTTTTTTTTTTTTTTTTTTTTTTTAACAATAAAAAAATAAAAGAGAGAGAGAAAAAGGAGCAATGGAGACTTTCTTTTCTCCGTTGCTTCCATTTCAAAGCCTTAATGTACTAGGTATGCATGGGAATGCAAGTCCCATATGCATGTGCAGTACATCAAAATGCAGACTCAGTATACCACAACCGGCGGAAGAACAGCAATCTGCCATTATCAAAGACATTATTTAATAATGTAAGTATTTTTTTTCTTAAATAATGTCATTGTATAATAGCAATAACTGACTCCGTAGTTGTGGTATATTGAAGATTTACTCACGGTTGCCTTTGTTTAACCACACCAACCATGGGTAAATCTTCAATATACCACACCACGTCATCGGTTATTGCTTAAGTATATAACAGTGGAGGAAAGGTGACACCCCCAAACTTCACTAGTCAACCATCTTGCTGTTAACAGAGAAAACTTCAATGATATAAGGAATAAATGGAACATAACTCTGATTCCTTCTTTGGTGAAAGGTTAACTCAACAAACTGAACAGTTCCCCATGTACAAATATCCAATTGGAGACATACTTAATGCATTATTTTGTCCCTACAGATAAGAGATAAGAATCAAATACATTTTAGCTTCAGTTGAGGCATCACATTATTACCTGTAGAAGACTATTTTCTTTTCTAAAAAAAAAAAAAAAAAAAAAAAATACTGTTTTTTCTGACAGAACAATAATATAAACAAAGCTGAACACATAATCATTGACCATTTTTGTCCAGTGGTTATTAAGGTAGCACATCATATATGACAATCAGTACCTTATCAGGTTATGTCACCAAACCAAGTTGGAGTGAAGACATGGCGCTGTGCATTGCCTCTGACCTGATGTTCTTTAGATACTTCAAACTCTGAAGCAGTTGAATCCCACCATTATCATTTCAGGGCTGCAGTAGCATTGGTGATCTTGTCCCTCTGAACCAATCCCCTTTTTATGTCCCTGATCGCCTGCAAAATATCTACCATCAGTCTCATATTTAGGGGTACATTGGATTTCCAGTGTCTTATAACATTTTTTTCACTGCCATTATGACTAAATAAATGAGTTGCTTATGCCTTGAGTCTGCCTTCAGCCCCAAGTGACAGTTCTTCAAAAATATCTCCTTTATTAGCATGTACACCTCCCCTTGGATTCGGAAAATTAGGGTTTCTATCTGCAACTTGTAGCTCCGCAGTTCTTAACAATACCAGAATACATGTTCTCACTTAGCCTTCTATGTTCATTTGCATCATCTACAGTATTCACATCATGTGCAAAAAACAGACCATTACAACATTTAGAGATGTAAATGAATACATCCCAGGATATTGAACAATTCATTAAAAGCTCATATTCATCATATACTATTGTCAAGTGCTCACTTCTAAAACTACTATTCTTTTGAATAAATATGCAGTTTTGTCCAAAAGTTAGCATGCGTTTTTCCCTGCAGACACACCCAGATATGTGAGAAGTTACACTCCCACACCACACTTAACACACTAGCATATAGATCTGGAGCCAATTTCAGACCTTGAAGAGAAAACCTCATCGTCCCTTTTACCCTGCAAAATAATCCCTCCCAAAATTGTCACCGATTCAGAAATATCATCTCCCTAGGGCCAGATGAAATACAAAATAGCCTAATTTATGGACTCAAAAAATGACCTAATAACCCTTCTTATACACATTTTAATAAAGCATTAAAAATGAGGTATTTCCCAATATCTGGAGAGAAGCTGCTGTGGTCTCAATCCACAAGGGTAGCCCTTCCACTAACTCCATTTATTTACACACCAATCAGTCTCACAAGCAAATTGTGAAAAATAATGGAGAGAATCATCACGGAACTTATTCAGACACATGGGCAAGTATCCCTCTGCAATCCATAGATCCATCTTTAACCCCTACTTTGTCAGCAGCAAATCTTTCACATTTAATCAGGTGAAGTTTTTTGGGGTATGACTACTACCTGTGATAAAAGCTTGTCTGTCCATGCACCTTACTTCAGACCATCTAAACATGTGACTATACCCTGTGGAGGAATCGTATATAAACTACTGTATCTCAACACGAATGAAGTATAATAGGTTGAGTCCATAAATGGGTACTTGGACATACACAGCAGGTAAAAATATAGAGCTCCTGTTCTCATCATCCCTTGTGACCAGCAGTGTCACTCAAGGCTCTGTCCTGGGGGGAAGACATTCCTTTTAATTTGGCATCTTATTGTTAGATGTCAAACTGACTCTACTGTCTGTCTCCCCATATCTGGAGATGTTTGCAAACTTGGGAGCATTGTCATTAATCCTGCTGATACCACCTCCATTAAAACCATATATGATATTAAATATGAATGGTGCAGTCAAAATGGCACTGTTTGCCAGATGTCCGAATGCTACAAAAACAATAAAAAAACTGCATCTTGTACATTATTTTTAGGCAACAGCTAAAGGGTGACAAAGACCTTGGATTCTTCAGAGAGAATGCATTTCATTTGACAATCATATACTTGCTACCATCTGCAAAGCATATGGTTTTGTCTATTTGATCCCACATGGGGATGACCTGTGTTAGAAAAGTAAATGTACCTTTAGACAGTTGCTGTTGTACTAACTAGACAATACTGTAGCCTGTTCAGTAACTTTGTCATGTTTTATCTGGTGCATTTGAAAAAGGTACAAAGATTACTCACAACAGATCTTCAAGATTTATTTTATAATGAAGCATTACTGTAACATTATCTCTTATCTGTATTTTACCCCTTTCTTAGTGATGATTTATGTTGAACATATTCAGTATTAAAGGACCCTTTAGTATTTGAAACCCTTCACTAAGGACAACCCTCTGGGAACCTGAACACAAAAGGGTTCCCAGTCTCAATAAATATGAATATCATCGATATCATGAAACATCACATCTTCTTATCTCAAAAACATCAATGCTTATGGAATAAATTGCCCCTTTCAGTTATACGCAGTACATCATATCATACCATCAGGAAGAAGCTGGATGACAACATGGACACCTGCAAGTTCCAAGGCATCAAGATCTTTGACAGTCGATAAGCCATGAGCTTGTTCAGCAAACCTACGAAACTATGAACTCCTAACCAATAATCAACTCTGATGAATATTGCTCATTTCAAAGGTTAACAGGTTTTATTGCCAAGATTATGACCCAGTGGTGTTGAGAAAGCCTGACTGACATAATCTCATCTTGATATTTCTGCTCCCAATGTATATATCAAGATTATTTTTGAATAAGGTTAATGAATGGCTCATGCTGATCATAAGAGGAAGCTTATTTTATAACTTTAGAAGGTGCTGTGTGAAGTAAATATCATTGTTTTCGGTTACTGATATTTATGTTTAGTATTTTGCAGCCCAGTCTGGTTTTAGTTTTCCCAATGATGCTTTCTGTGCACATATTTTCAAGTAAAATCAAATTAAACATCACATTAAAAGCATGGTAGAAATGATCCCTAAGTAGCTTATAAGAAGTCTAATTTCATGACAATTTCTGAATCCTTTTCCAAATAGTTCAAACATCCCCGCTGTATGATTTATTTTAAGGGAATCCATATTCCATTTCCAAATGTTTCAGCTAACTTTGAAGGTTACAGAATACACCACTATACTCAGTAGAGGGCCAGATAACTAAGTTATAAGGTGGTAGTTTTTTCCATATGTTGATTAGACATATCAGATGGAATACAGAGTATGCTTTTTCCCTGATTTTGATAAATATACAAACATCAAGGTTTAAATTGCTGATTACCAATGTTCTTAAACTGTGATTACAAAATAGATGGTCTTATCATAAAAGCTGACACCATCACTAGAAGGTTTACTTCTTTCTTGTCTCTTGTTGCACACAAGTACACACTAACACACACACACACACACACACACACACACACACACACACACACACACACACACACACACACACACACATACTTTCTTTATGTATTCTTAATACAAAACCTGATACAGATCTAGCCTGACAAGTTAAACTGCCCAGAGACTTAACCTGCCAGAAATACTGTGAAAAAGCATTTCTTTTCCAGGAAAGCTTGCCCCATGTGGGAATTATTTTCTTAGAGGAGAATGTCGAATGCTTTCCATTTGATTTGATATACAGTATGGGTTTCTGTGAATAAAACCAAAAGGTATAGCTTTAAAAAATGTTCAATATTCAATATTAGAAATATCAAGCTCAGTACGTATAAAGCCCATTAAAGAGCTTGCCACCATAATGTCCCAAGTCAAATACGCTCTAGCCAGTCCACAGTTCCAGTTTTTTGTTTTTTTAAACAATTAACTGATTCAGATTTTCTGACCTGTAATGGAATATTATTCCACCACAAACTAGACATCCAATGAAAACATTATGTTGCCCAAACAATGAACCAGCAAGCCCATCAACAAAATAATCATTATTCTTAGTATTCAGTATGTGTGCCCTATGATAAATCACCAAAACTGCTATCATTAACACATTTATAAATAGTAATTAAACCCCCCCTGACTAAACTATATTTGTGAACAAAGATAACAGCTTAAGTCTGATGTGATCATTTATACCCAGCATTCCTTGCATCCTTCTTGGAAAATGGTTTCAAATTCTTTCCAATCTATTTAATTGAACTCCATCAAACACACACAAAATTTCAGAATGCTCTGTAATAATAGTCTTAATTGTAGTTTTACAAATTGGAAATAATACTTCCCTGTCTCTACTAACTACACTTCTAAAAATATTATTCATTCCACAATAACACCTTCTGATAATATTAATTAAATGAGGGCCAAAACTTAAGAGAGCTCTCAATTTTAATACCCAAATCTTTTGCAACACTTATATCTTTAACATTAACCTAAGCATAAGGATATTGAGGGTTCTTTTCCCAAAAAAGTAACACAGGTTTTGTTGACATTAAATTTCATATCACTGTCAAATGCCCATCTAAATAAGTTACCTTGATATAACTGGAAAGAGAATTGATTGGGTAACCCAGAAATAATGGAATCAATGTTTACATCATCTGATTATTTACTCACCATAGATTTCTTTCCTCTGGGAAACTGGCCATAAAAATCCCAAGTAAAACTGGGCCCAGAACTGACCCCGAGAGACCACTGTTGTTATCTCCATTTCACCAGAAAGTTTGTTACCATTTTTTACCCTACATCTTCTCCCTAACAACCAATTACTAATACACCTAACTAGAAATATATTAGTATTGCTGTCTTTCAGTAAGGAAATACTTTTAGAAAAACAGTGAGCTTCACAATTTTTGCAACTCTATATGGAATTTAATAAATAAATTCCTGGGTTGTACTCAATTTTATTTTTATTTAAAATCGAAAGAAAATGTTCTTGTTTTTTTGTTTCTATAACAGAATTTAGGTCGGCAACTCAGATATTGGATGAGTATATTGTCCTGAGATATAACAGACCAGTTTCCATTTACAACCTCTTTCAGCCCTGAAGTATTAGTTCACTTTATGGTAATAAACCTAATCTCTTCTGGTCATCTTTCTTTTTTATTTTGGATTTAAGTGAGTAATCCCCCACTACCTTTCCATACTATGTGGTAAAATATACCATACAGGATAAAAATAAAACCCACTGGACCCTCCACGACCAGTTAAAACTTTATTTAACACACAGATAAGCACTTTTGAGCATTAGCTCTTCATAAGATCTAAAAAAACAATTAAAATCAACTATATTTAAACACATAACAACCAATTAGAATCAATTGCAGAACCTACACCTCTTTAATAAGGGTTTTAAAGGCATACAAGCATTTAACCCAGGTGTATAGTTAGCTTGCGATTCATCTATCCATCTTAACTTAGCTAATTCAGTACTGTGTACAAATGTCACCCCCCCCACTCATTTGTTGAATTTATAACACCATAAACTGAAATCTGTGTTCTTTATTTGTTTCAGTATATTGCTATACGGCATTACTTCTCAAACCTAATCTGATGTCACTCATATGTTGCAATATATGTTGTTTTAACATTCTATTAGTCTTCCCAATATAGAATGCTTGGCATGATATGCACTCAGCTAAATACACCACATTTTTAGTTCTGCAGTCTGCATGTCATCTAGATATATACTTCCTACTTGACACAGGGTATACAAAGATGTTATTTTCTTTGATATATTGACATGCCTTGCATTTGTTACATTTAAAAGCTCCCGACGTCTTCCTATGTGTTATGGACTTGTTCGGAAGTATGTTCTTACATAAAATTTGCTTCAGATTTTGGCTGTTAGTATAAGCAAATCTGGGGTGGGGTCCTATTAGTGCTTTCAGCTTATCTTCAGTATGTAAAATCTTCCAGATCTTTTTTATCACCTGGGATATGGCATCAATATCACTATTATAATGTAAATTTATTCTCACAAACAGGTTATTTCTTAGCTTCTGTTCATTAACAATAGTCTCATTGTCAGAATTGCTCATATTACATTCAAACCATGGCTTGCCTCTATTCCTTCTCCAATTTTTTGTCCTAGCTATTGTTCTCAACTCTTTGTGTTGGATAGCCACGACTAACAAACATGTACTGCATGTTATCTAGCTCACTTTCATATATACTATCTTAAGTGCATAGTCTAGAGATTGTTTGCCCCTGCCCACTCATTACATTATTAAAAATGTGCCTTGGGTGCATACAGTTTACTATCAAAATTTCGAACCGTACTCCGTCGACTGTACTATCGTCGAAAACGGAAGTTCGAAAACAGTAATATCGATGTCAAAAAAACAATCTAGGAATGGGTTTTAACATGGGTCGAGGTAGGGGACATGTTTGTAGTTCAGAATAATACTGAACACCTACCTCGACCCATGTTAAAACCCATTCCTAGATTGTTTTTTTGACATCGATATTACCGTTTTCGAACTTCTGTGTTCGATGATAGTACAGTCAACGGAGTATGGTTCTAAATTTTGAAAGTAAACCGGTGCATACTGTCATACATTAACATATTATTTCTTGAACAACATTTCCTGTACACTCTGGTTTGTAGTTTGTCAGTCAGATCTTTGTAAATCTTCACATCTAAAAAATCTATTGATTCAACAGAATAACTCGTAGTAAAATGTAAGAAATCTTTTGTGTTTTCCAAGTATCTAACAAATAACAATAATTCTTCAGTTGTACCACCCCATAAAATACATGTGTCATCCACAAAACGATGGTATATTTTCAAACTTACCTTCCATGGACAAGTACTAGATAGAACATGGGTAGCCTCCCACTTTGCCAACACCAAGTTGGCATAGGTGTTGGCACAGGGGGTACCCATGGCTACACCATCTCTCTGCCAATAATATTGATCATAAAACATGAATAATTTTTTGCCCAAGATTAATTCAAGAAAACCACATATCCGTGTAACTTTCTTTTCATCCAATGTTGCTTGAGGTACAATAAAATCTTTAACAGCTGTGATTCCATAAGAATTCGGAATCACAGTAAATACATTATTTACATCTAAAATCACAAATATGTAACTTTCAGGACAAGTTATAGATTCATAGGAATCATTCAGAGATTGTAAGAAACAGGAAGTGTCTTTTATGACTGCTAGTGCAAAAGATAACATTATTTTAAGTTTCTTCTCCACCCATATGGAGTGGAACTCAGTAACCCAACCTCTGCCAGATACTATTCGTCTATAGGAGGGTTTGAGGAGATTCTTATGAATCCTAGGTAAACCTTTCAATATAGGTATAACAAGTTGTTCGACTATCACAAACCTATATATGTCTTCAGTTATAACATTAGATTGCAATAAATTATCTAAAGTTGTTGTATTGCTGCTTGAGACTTGCTTTGTGATTCTCCAGCTACCACAGTATCAGCTTTTTCTAGTAAAACGTAAAAGGAGCCACGGACTTTTGAAACCGGAAGTCTTGCATGTCAAATGCCGATTGTAGTGTTTATCACATTCGAGATTTAGGCAAAATTGTATTTTAGTTTTTGATATTATATTTCAATATTTTGATGGAAAAATGTTCTGCCTTTTGGAATTTTGATAGTAAACTGTATTGGTGATTACATAGTTGACGTTTTGTGGTCGACCTTGTAAACATTGACATTAAGGAGTGTCATTCAGTTTCAGTACACCTATCTATATATATGTACAATAGATTCAAGTGTAAATAAAGGGTAGAATCACATTTGGAAGAAAGTTTTTGTGAATGTAAAAAAAAAAAAAAGAAGAGAGAGTATGCACACAAGAGTGAATGCTCATTTAAGTTAATCACATATGGTTGCATTTAGTTTTATACAATGTAGGTAAGCAGGACTGTGCAGGAAAATTAATATTTAAAATGAAAAAGAGATGGCTGTGAAGCTGTGCAAGAGTGTGTTATCGCAGCTGGTGTACATGTGCAAGTGTTCATGGGATAGGTTTAGTACTGGTTAGGTAAGAAGATAGAATCAGTGTGCTGTATGCTTTGTGTTGTCTGTATTCTGTGTCCTTTTGTCTTGTGTAGTGCTACTGTTAGGCAAAAATGTTTTTAATAACATAACATGTAGGGTTAGGAGCAGGGAAAGAGTAAGGTGGGCAGGGGGCTTCTCCTCCTGCCAATCTTACTTATGTGTACTTATCCTAACCATAACCCTACCTCTACACATTACATTACTAAAATCCATTTCCCTAACAGTATCATACCAAGATGACACTTGATCTTAGTTTTGCATCTAGGGTTTACTGATATTAGTGGGAAAAGTATTCAGTGTTTTTTGATTCACTCTTATGAGTCATTCAGTGTTTTGTGATTCTCTCTTTTGTTCTGCCATTTGTGGTTATCTCTTTTGAGTTTTCTACCTTCCATGATAAACACTCTCACTAAATCTATATATTTATCTCTCCCATCCTTACTAACCTGCAGGCATCACAAAAATCAAAATTTAAGAATGTTCTAATAAGGTGGCTAAATTTGCAGCAAATACCCTTTTCAGAACTCACCACCATATACCATTAAAAAGCCTAAATTTGTTAGCACTACCACATCAACTAACATAGACACAGGTTCTTACAACTTATATTATCCAGCATCCGTCTGTTTGTCCAACACTAAATACCATTCTACACAACTATGTTCCCAATCAGCCACTATGATCAAAAGACCAAAAACGGTCTACAAACCTGTGAAGTCTGCTGATCATGGTCTGTACTCATAAGATGTTGTTAAGGCCTGGAGCTCTGTACCTGTTTCCATCATGTCAATATCCTCCCTCCAGTCATTTGAACACATTCTGAAAGACTTCCTAGCCAAAATATGGCTCAGTTCTTGCTCAACCCAGGATAAACTATATCCCTAAATATGAACAATTACTTGTTTATACCTTACATCACCTTACTCTCCCTTCTTCACTCATTTACTTACTTCAATCTATTTCTCTCATGAGTCTCATTCTAAATATACCATAAGCCTGTTTGTTTTCTCTCAGTTCATATTGCAGTTTCTATTTGTATTGCACTAATTTACCTTTAATTTCTCTGTAAAGTGGATACAATTTCTCTAGGTCTTAAATCATTGTGGTATAAGTTGCATCTATTCTTAACTAATGTTTTCAAATGATGTCTAGTTTGGTATAATTATTTAACCTGCAGATGTTTTTTGTATTATTTCTGAAGATTGTAAAATAATTGTTCTTAAAAAGTTGTTGCAATACTTTGGAGCTTTTTTGCCTGGGCCTCCACTGAGAATGGGAACTTACCCAGTTGGACTTTCTCAGTAATCAAATGGAAGTAAATAAACACACACATGTATTCATCTTGCCCCTACTTCTCTTCCTCTCTCACACAGCCTCTACAGCTTTATTTTACTCTACTCTTGCTACCCATGTGCATCATCTTTGACTCCTATTTTTAACAGGTATACTGCTAGTGATCTATATAAACAGAATTCAAAGTTGAGCATCATTTGCTTATCTTTAAAAGAAAATTGTCTGAAAAAATTGTTAAAACATATAAAGTCTATTTATATTCTTCCACAGAGCACAAAAGGAAATATTTTCATAAATTTCTGCTTTAGCTTACAAACATTAATCCATTCCTAATAATAAATCAACAGCAAAATTTTGCTAGCAATTCAAATGCAAAAACATCACAATTCCCTTTAGAAAACAGATCAGTGATACATCAGTATCCACATCCTGTCTATTTTATAGCCATTATTTTGGTAAATACCATATGACACCCCCATAAATGTCAGTTCTTCCCCTTTATTGTAAACATTTTTAAATTACAATTTTTTTTTAATTATTTTATCAAAGTCGATTGAAGCCCCATTCCTAAACTTCAGGTCTCATTTGACCACTGAAACTTGTCCATATTCAGCTTCATAGAATCCCTAACTCATAAAAACATTAGGTAGGCCCTTTACAGGCACATTTATCACATATGATCCCCTAAACTCATCCATCAAGCACAAAAGTGAGGAAAATTTGTATTTTATATTTCCAGTGACACATATCCACACACCCCTTTAACTTTGATCGATGGGCTATTACCCAGTTAGTGTATGTATTTGTTGTCTTATCCATTCACTGATTTAACCTTTTCACAGTTTCTGTTCTCTATGTTCTTTTTTAACCTTTCTCTATCACGTATAGCCATCACAGCCAGCATCATCTTTTTGAGAACCTCAGTCACAGGCTACATCCAGACCTAGCCCCATGCCTGCTAGATGTATGCTGTGTGCAATCCCTCACTGGGCAGACTTTTTATCTGGGTTACTTTCACCCTCTTTTCCAGCAAACTACTCTTATTCTTTTCTTTATCCAGGTACTCTTCCAGCTTCCACTGTGTTCTTTTACCTCCAAAGCATCTCACTCTCTCCCTTCCTCTCTACCCCCCCTCTTCCTCCAGACATTCAGACAGAGTACTCAAATAACTGAAGGTTTTTATCATATATTCCAACTTTGTCAAGGGCAATCTGTCTTTAATTGTTGTCCACAAGCTGCTTTCCAGTCTGACAGGAGTATCCTCTGAGATTATCTCCTTTGGGTCATCTGAATGTCTCTACGTTGCTTATCTCTGTTGTAGGTGTTGGGCTATCTCCATCCTGTCAACAAGCATTTGTCTACCTTTTCCCATCCTCTGAACACTTACTTTCGCTGCTGATAGACATATGTCCATTATTTACTATACCGTAAGTTTTACTTCTCCTAAATTGTTTCGTTTTGCACTTTCCCTCTTGCTATACTGTATAGTGACTCAACATCTCATTGGCCCTGCAATGTACTTACTGTCCCAAGGAGAAGCTGCCAATTTTGCTATTATTTGGGTGTAAATTTAAACAGCTCTGGTATTGTCAATGCCAAAAACACATCCTTTCCAGGAAACATGCAACAACATTGTAAAGGCCATCCTTACTTTTGCTCCTTCTTTTCATGAATTTGACAATGACAGTGCCATTTATATATGCTTTGCAAGCACCTTTACTCTTATGCCAGCCATGATGGAACCTTGTCCTAGCACACCCTGCTACACCAGCCACTCCTTATAACTGTGTATTTTTACAATTAAGTGGTGTGGTCTAACCAGAGCTTCTTCACTATTTGCACCCTGTCAACTTCCACCTTAGTCTCCTTTATCTACTGCTTCATAAAAATTATGTAATTATGGCCTTCCAACCCTTCACCCAGTCACACAGTTTGGGTAATCCCCTTGTGGCTACTACATTTAGATCCTTGCACCCTTTTACTTTTGCATCTTATAGGAGTGTTTCTTTATTTCCTTAATCTCACTCTCCAGTAGTTGGAGAAACTGCTCCAGTTTGTTTACTCTCCCCAAGCAATCTGGATGCATCTTGGAAAACCACCACCCTTTTCTGCACCTACCCTAACTCTGCAGACAGAGCTGTCATATCCATTTTTAGGCCATGAAGATGTTTTAAGACACAGTACATCTTTTCCTCCATTCTAGGGTGGTAAGAGGAAAAGATTGAGTCATCTTCTTAATGTTTTCCCCCTATCACCTGCATAGCGTCACAAACTCCCCAGTGCACATTTGACTGGGTACATCTCAGTTTTCTACCCTGCTTCACTCTGGACTTTGGCAACCAATGATATAGTAAAAACTCTACACAGCCATCTGTGCACATGATTCAAAAGTGCCCTCTTGCATTCATTTTAACACAAATTTAATGCAGATCGTGGAGTGTTTTTTTTAACATCATGAACATTTTGTAGGAAAAGACTAAATGACAAGTGACATTTAGGACCAATGCAGCATGAATGCATGTACAGTTGTAAAGCAGTGCTGAATGAATCATATAAGGTTATCTCTATGCATGATCAAAAGGATAATTGTCAAAACACTAAAACACGCATGTTGTGTAATATTTTCTGTTGTACCAACAGAGATAATGTAAGTGACATTTTTTTCTTTAGGACTACATGAGCCTTACCTGGCAAAAATAAATTGTTTCTGCTGGGCACGTGTTATGGTTTGTATCACCTACCCACAAGTATGTGCATAGCTAGGGAACTCATAATATAACATTTCTGTTAGTTTATTAAGAAGCACTTAAAAATTCCTAAGGAAAACACGTTAATGTACTGCTTCGATACATAGTCATATGACACTGATGCCTCTGTTTGTGGGTGTGTGTGTTTGTGTTTGCTTAAATGCTTGGCGTCAGAATTCATAATGTTCTGTAAAATAGTTTAGGTCCTCCCTAAATGATGTACTTAAGACCAATATCATTAAGGAGAGAGAGAGATAGAGAAAGCAGCAGATGACTGCTTTAAATCCCTAAAATGCTAAACTGGATTGTGCAAATACTTCTAAACTAAGGCATGTGTAAAAAGAACAACTTGATTTTCCAAAAATGAAAACCCTAAGATAAATCTATTTTGTGAGCAAACTGTATGCTAGGAAATAATAGTTCTCCAATTTGCGCAGAAGAAAGAGAGAAAAATAATTACTCACTTCCCAGCATGAACAGTAACTTTGCAGGGATCAGAATATGTTTAAAAATATTAGAGCAACATAGATTTGCAAACTTGTTTATTTTATGTATCTATGTTCTGCTCACCAAGATGTCTGATTGAACTGTGCCTTTTTCAGTCAAAGGCTGGGAAGTTGTTGTTGTTCTTTCGGCTTTTCCCGGTTAGGGGTCACCACAGCGGAACTCCGGTCCGCTAATGATTGGCAGTAGATTTTCACGAATGCCGAGGTGCCAGCTTGATGTCCAACCTTCAACTAAGGCACGCCCTTACACATGTCTTTCGAATGCCACCCAACCACGGGGAGGACATGCAGACTCCACACAGAAGGCACTACCCGCACTCCAGCAGAAAATCGAACGGGAGAACCTCTTGCAGTGAGGCAACAATGCTACCGCTGCATCACCGCAGAGTACATCTCCATAAACCAGTTGTGTATCTACACAGAGGAGAACTCAGTGAAAGTCACAACTTAATTATAGTACAGATAGTTACAGAATATAGGGTTAATTCACTCATGATTTATGAATGACTATATCATACAGTAGAAAGGTTGTCAGCTGTGCAAAAGAATGGGTAAGTGTATGTCTACAGACTTTAAAACAATAATAAACTCAACAAAAATGCAGGCTTCTGAGTTACTACATCAGCAGTTAAATATAAGTGTGTTAAGCATCATTAAACTACACACAAAAACAGAGAACCGTCTTGTCTTCAAATAGTTATGGGTCTGACCAAAAGTAATAGAGTAATTAATTTAACTGCATGGACAGACATCTTACCTTTAGTTAGCTGGGATTATTATTCAAAGGGAATAATGAAACTAAATAAAATACTGCAAGAAGGCAAATAAAGAAGATAAGAATTACAGTGCATGCACTGAGGAAGGGTAAAAGAAAGGGAGACTGGATAAAATGAACTCATGGTGAACACACAAGAAAGAAATGACAAGCTAATAAAAGGGAATAATTAAGACTCGAAAAAAGTAATTAAATTAAGACTTGAAGCAAATTGGGTGGTTGGACATGTCATTTTCATAGTTTCACTTGATTTGCAGGGAGTTAACAATAAGTTAAATAGGTGTTACCCCTCATTTGATTAAAAAAAAAAAATATTGCACAAGTGACCTCAGGTGATAATTCTTTGATAAATACATTTGTAATTGTTTTTTTCTTTTGATTACTGCCTTTTAAGGAAGAATGTTCCAAGCAGGGACAGTGTACATACAAAACAATCCAACGCTGAAACCAGAACAGGTTCTAGCAAGACAGAAGTGCAAAGCATTAGATGAACTGAGTTCTCCTGAAAGAGAATTAACATTTAGTATAGTTTCTATATATAATGCAATAGTACAAAACAAGTTAAAGGCAAGATACCAATGGAAGATTTTTAGTATGTGTGTGAATTCAACCTAACACAGGTACCATAGTGACAAAGAATGGTACGATCTGTACTTCAGTGATGTTACATATCTAACAGATGTATAATAAGCTGTTTATTAGAGGGTGCGGCAGATAAATGTATACAGCACAGAACCATACAACTGCCTAGAGTCTTAATTATTTTAGAGTGGATGTGAGCTGACAGGCAAGACTTCAGCCTGTAATGACAACCAATGCTTTGGTTGTCCTCATTTACTGTTTGCATTATTTGTGCATCAAACTGCAGGGAATGGCCCCAGGGCACTTCACATCCCATCTGAAATTCTGTTTGAAAGTCTTACAAAGATGAAGCAGGAATGTGTTGCTCTAAGGAACACTGACTATGAGACATCAAGGTTGAGGTCTGGTGCTCCAAGCCATTTCTCAGTTCTGAGGAACAAACCTACAGCTTGTTGTGAATACCCACTGCTACATCTGCAACCTGCAGTAGTGGAGATATCTCAGTATTGTAGAATGTATTTATTTATTTCCATTTGTGTACTGGGAAAGGCTGACTGGGCAAGCAAGCCCCCTTTCCAGCAGAAGCCCAGGGAGAAAAGCTCCATCATAAATAATAACAGAAGGACATATACAGCATATAGAATACTCCGGTAAAACCTAGCATCATTACATACAAGCCCCATGACCACTGTTTACAGTGGCACTTGTACAGCCCAAAGCTGCTCTTATAACATTTATGACTGTACATATAAAGTAACACTGAATAAAGCAGATAATTACGAAATAAACAAGTATATTTTGCAGCAACATAATCAGCATTGGATGCAGTTAAGTTGTAATATTTAGGTCACATATAATTATATGCCTTTTTTCACAGGAAATGTAGAAGATGAGAAGGGAATAGAAGAACCACTGTTTTGTATGTGTACATAGGAGAGGCAGTTTAGAAAAACTTTAACCTGGAGAATAGCAGGGATATGGCTAGGTGTCGAGCAGGAACAGTTTTAGTTTATCTTTGAAGATAGGTACATTGTTGAAGAGTCTGCTTGGAGGGGGAATTGTTTTCCAGGATTTTAAGATTCAGTTTGGAGTACAAAGTATTTCCTGATTTCTTGTTAGCACTATGAACTGAGAACAGATGTTTTTCACCAGAGAGGAGTGATCGATTGGTGGAGTGGAATTGTAGTATATGGCTTAGGGGAGGTCATATTTCGGTAGTGAAAGCAAATCTGTGGGCAAATTGAAGTTGAGAGTAGATGTTATAGCTCAAGCTAATTCAGATGCTGGAGGGCAATACAGTCATGTGTGGAGCATGGCTTGTTGGAAGCAAATTTGGGTATTTTATTATTGCATTGCCCTAGTTTAGTTGTCAGGTTAGACTGGAGGTTGGCGAAAATAAGTGAGGCACACGGAAGTATAAGTAGCAAGTAGGTAGATGCTAATCCAACTGGTTAAGATGAAGATTAAGACAGATAATCCCACACACAATATACAAAAACTGATAGTAAGATGATGCAGATACAAAGCTGGGGAACACATTTCTGAATGGAATTAGGTTGTGGGAAAGTATTATTTTATTTTAAAGCATTATTGCTGACATGCAGGATGTTGCTACACAACTGCTAAGTGGGCCAATCACATCCAAGTCAGGTTAAGCTCCTTTTGAGAAGACCGTTACTAATGCTTTACGGCACCCATAAAATTGGAGAACAGCTGCATGACTGCCGAATCATACACTAATGCCCTGTCCGAACACGTACACAAATGCATGGATCTCGCCATACCCAATAGAACCAAGATGCTCTCCTGTAAAATAAGGAAGCCAATCTTGGGGTCCCCTGACATAAACAAACTCTACAACAGAAGGAGGAAACTGATGAGAAATAAGGTGAAGTCCAAAGACTGGAAAAATTTCCTTATTAGTCTCAACAAAAAGTTGAGATTCCTCATCAAATCCTCTAAAGCTAGCTATGAAAACAGAATTGCAGCAGATCGTAAAGATAACAAGACCTTCTATAGTTATGTAAAAAATCTCCACGGCAATACCCAGATTTGCTCGGAGCTGTTGCACAACGGCACCTCCTATACCGAGCCAACAGATATTGCTAATATACTAGCCGACAGATTCCATGCCAACTTTACCCCTCTCTCACCCACCAAAGGACCAATCACAATATCAGTAGATTGCCAGGTACCCAGTATTACTGCTGCACAGGTTAAAACAGCACTGTCCATGGCCAAGAATACAGCTTCTATGGGACCTGACAATATCCATGGCTGTGTTCTACATGAACTACAGAGTAAACTGGCCCCTCACCTGTGTGTGCCCTGTTCAATCACAGCCTCACCTCAGGCTTTGTCCCTACCAAATGGCACACTGCTACTCTCCACAAAGGAGGAGTGACTACAGACTCTGGGAACTATCTCCCCATTAGCCTGACAAGTCTGATATGCAAAGCTATGGAATGCATCATCATGGACCTAATAAACAAAGATATAGGGAACCTCCAAACACTGGATCCCACACAGTTTGGTTCTGTGAATGGTAAATCATGCCTGCTCAACCTGATTGACTTCTTTGATTCAGTCACCAGAGCTGTGGCTGAAGGAAAGATGGTTCATACACAGCTCTGGTGACTGACTCTAAGAAGTCACCAGAGCTGTGGATGCAGGCAAGGTGGTTCATACAGCCTACCTTGATCTGGCCAAGGCCTTTGATACCATTCTCCACTTAAGAATCATGGAAAAACTCACTAAGCTAGGCATCAACCCTTATATCACTAGGTGGGTTGCAAACTGGCTCACAGATAGAACCCACAGTGTGAAAGTAGCTGACTCCAAGTCAGACTGTTGACCAGTCGTGAGTGGAGTCCCACAGGGTTCAGTCCTGGGCCCTCTCCTGCTTGGTATCTACTCCTCTGAAGTCCAGACCAACACAAAGGGACTCCGGCTGACAAAGTTCACAGACGATTGCAAGTTGGGAGCGATAATTAACTCCCCAAGTGATATTGACATCCTACAGAAAGGCCTCACTGAGACCAATGACTGGTGTCAGAACCATGACCTTAAGCTCAAAGCCAAAAAATGTGTCATCATCCCCTTTGGGAAAAACCCGGTTCCCATGAATTACCACATCGATGTTAGTCCAGTGAACACAGAAGGTGTCATAAGAGATCTGGGAACACAGGTTAAGAGCAACCTCTCTTTTGACCACCACATTGCCACTGTGGTCAGAAAGTCCTTCTATGTGGCCCATCTCATTACTAAGGGTTTTGTATCCAGGAAGAAAGAGGTCATTGTCTCCCTCTACTCTTCCCTCATTAGGCCAATCATCGAGTACAATGCTCCATTTGGCATGTACCTCACTAGACACCTACAACAACTGGAGAAGCCACAGAAATACTTTACAAAGAGGTTCTTAGGCCTTAAACACTTGTCCTATATGGACAGACTCAAAAAACTCCAACTATTCTCTGTCTCATACCGCCTACTTAGAGGCAATCTGTGCTTGACTTACAAAGCCATATCTGACCCAGCTTTGTTAGAAATGCTACATCTAAAGAAATCCCAATCCCTCCACACTACATGCTCCAGAGACCTCAACCTCATTACCACAAACAATAGAACAAGCTGGAGGGACAGGTTCATAACCCAAAACTGCCCATGCTATGGAATAGACTTCCCATATATGTCAAGCGGAGCGCCTCACTGGCTCTCTTCAAGAGAAATCTTGATGAGTGGATGGGTAATGGAAAATTCACCCCGGGGATCACTTCAGTGGCTCCACTTGACAGAGACACTGGGAACTAAGGTTGGGGTGACACGATGCCAGGGTAATCCTATGGGCTAGGCTTCTAAAGGCTCCAGGGCCATTAGCCTAGTACACACCTATGAACCTATGCTAACAGATGTCAGAGTGTGTGTGTGTGTGTGAATAAATATATATATATATATATATATATATATATATATATATATATATATATATATTACACAAATTCATACTTGTTTGTATGCATTATGGTCACCTTTACATTATCTGAGTGTGAGCAGCCTGCCATACTCCTTCCAGTAACTGTGCATTTGACAGAATACACATTTGTCAAACCGCTATGTTCTGGTGTTTGAAGGTAAATGTGTGTTTTAGATTTTAATATTGAAACTTTTGGATGTACTACAGTAATGGTTTAGGAGTGAGTGTGTGATTTAGGGTTGGAGTAAGGGCTAAGTAAAAGTATAGGTTGTAGGAGTATGCGTGTATGTTTGCATGTTAAGGTTAGATTAAGGGAAGATGTTGGAAGCATTTGTGTGAGTGTCTGAGAATTAGGATTAGAGTTAGGACCAAGTAAGAGATCATATTTAGTGCTGGCATGCTTATTTTTGCATGTAGTGTGTGTACAAGCTGTGTTGTGTAGTGGTAATTTTGTAGGAAGATTTATTTTCTAAAGTAATGTGCATGATTGGGGTTAGGGTTAGGATTAGCATATATTACTAATCTGGAGTGTGCGTGTGTGTGTGTGTGTGTGTGTGTATACATTGTCTAGAACAGGGAATTCTTCAGAGTTTCATATAGCACAAGAATAAGGGGGAAATTCTTACTAACTGTGCAGGATAACAATTAGTATTTGGAACTGGACTTTATAAATGAAACTCCTCTTCTCGCCATCTCATCAGCATGGTGACTGCAGTCTTTTAGAAGGCTGTCTCACACACATGATTCATTTAGAGCTTCAATACAAATCACAAAGGTTCCAAAATCTTTTATTATTTTGGATATGTCTGATTCTGGATTTCTTTGCTTATTCTAAAAATGCTAATCTTTCCTCTTTTCTGATACCACACGTAACACTTTCATACAAGGTTGAGATTTTCATCTCCTTTGACCCTTCTCTCGCATTCCTTTGGCTTCTATAGCATTGTTGAACATTATGTGGGACAAGGCTTATATAGTTTGATAGTTACATTTCTGATTGACACAAACATGGTTTTTGCTTCTTCTAGAGAACTCTAGGATAGTGCAGTGGTGTTGCAGTTAGTGTAGTCACCTCACAGCAAGATGCCTCTGGTTTAATTCTCGGCTGGGGTGCCTTCTGTATGGAATCTGCACATCCTGTGTGTGTTTATATGGGTTTCCTCCCACATTCCAAAGACATGCAGTAGGTGATTTGGACACTCTAAATTGCCCCTTTATGTGAGTGTGTGCATGCAGATGTGTGTGGTGCACCCTCCAAGGAGGGTTGAGCCTTGGGCTGGTGACCTGAGCCCATAAAACCCGTAACTGCTACCGAAACTACGAGCACTGAATGGTGCTCATTGTCCAATAAATTACATGGTGCGTAAACGTGAAAAAGAGAGAGACAGATCTCTTACTGAGTACCTTTGGTTGCCTGTCAGGGTGCATCTCTTAAAGGAAAAGTGCTCTATCTAACCTTGAACATACTTCATCTGATGGTTTGGAAATTAGGGTTTTGAGTTATAATAGTTCTGATTTTCCTCTAATTTTTATATAAAATTAGGAGATTTTCTATTAGGATGTCTTATAAATCCAAATGCAACAGATTATCATTTTAGGGTCAGGCAGAAGTCCTTCTGTACTGCAAATTAAATTGCCTATAGTTTAAGGATTGTTTCATCTGTTTAGGAAAAGTGTTAACTTATTTCTAATTTACAGTTCAGTGCTCTTCTGTCTGTCTTCCCTGAGATCGACAACATCTCCTCTCTTTCCACAGCTGAGGATGTTCATGAGTAAGATTTTATATCTGAAATACCAAAAGAAGAAAATGAATCTGCCATGGGACTTAAGTTGTTTAGAAGACACTTATAGAACTTCCATATCAACCCATGCATTTTTTTGTAGTTTTTGATTTGCAAACATCTGTTAGTAGCTGTTACTCAGATAGATTGGTACTGTCTGCTCCTTTGTCTTCTGAACCTTACAAGACGTTCCATAAGGATATGGTCATCCTCCCCACTGGTCCTTCTTTCTTCCCAGTAATAGCTATGATGATGTAGGATTTTGCTCTAAATCAAAAGATCAAACTAATTTTCTTTTAGCTTCAGTCATGATTTGGGGGAAAATGGGTGTGCATATAATGAATCATCATAGATAGTCATGGGTCCATATTTCTATGACTAAATCCTTTATAAAATCTGACACAGCTCAACTATGTTTTTTTGTACATAGGTTGGTACTAGGCTATCAGACCTAGGGCCTATACAAGCCTAGCCATAACAATTCCCTGGCTATTTCTTCCCACACTATTTACTTCCCTGGACCCCTGTCTAGCAGGGCGACTGACGTGATCCCCCGGGTGAATTTCCTTTCTCTCATCCAATCGTCAACGTTCCTTTTGAAGAGGGCCAAAGAGGCACTCTGCTTGACATGTATGGGCAGTCTATTCCAGAGTCTGGGGAGTCTCTGGGTCAGGAACCTATCTCTCCAGCATGTTTTGTTTATTGTGACAACAAGGTTTAGATCCCTGGAGCGTGTGGCTCTGAGGGATTGGGATTTCTTTAAGTGTAGCATGTCCAACAGCTCTGGGTTTGACATGGCCTTGTATGTTAAGCAGAGATCGCCTCTGAATAGACGATATGTGACAGAGTATAGCTGGAGTTTTTTAAGGCGGTCAGCATAGGGCATCTGCTTTAGGCCTGTGATTCTTTTAGTGAGGTATTTCTGCAGCCTTTCCAGTTGTTGCAGATGTCTTGAGAGGTACATACCAAATGGGGCGATGTATTCTATAATCGGTCTAATGAGGGATGAGTACAGTGGGACAACGACCTCCTTTTTTTCTGGATGAAAAGCCCTTAGTGATGAGGTGTGCCACATAGAAGGATTCCTGACTGTTGTGGCGATGTTTAGCAAAGGTGAGACCACTGTCCACCTGTGTCCCTAAGTCTCTTATCACACTTTTGGTGTTTAGTGTACTGCTACCTATGTGGTAATTCATGGGTACATGTTTTTTCCCAAAGGGGATAACTATACATTTCTTGGCATTGAGCTTGAGCCCATGGCTCTGGCACCAAGCATCTGTTTCTGTAAGGCCCTTTTGTAGAGTATCCACATAATTTGGGGATTCAATAATGGCTCCCAGTTTGCAGTCATCTGCGAACTTTGTTAGCCAGAGTCCCTTAGTGTTGGCCTGTACTTCAGAGAAGTAGATGCCAAACAAGAGCGGTTCCAGGACTGAACCCTGAGGTACTCCACTTGTCACTTGTCTGGAGCTGGATTTGGAGTTGGCTACTTTTACAGTGTGGGTTCTGTCAGTAAGCCAGTTGGCAACCCATTGGGTGACGTAGGGATTAATGCCCAGCTTAGTAAGTTTATCTATGATTCCAGAGTGGGGGATGGTGTCAAAGGCCTTGGCGAGGTCTAGATAGGCTGTGTGGACCACCTTACCCTTGTCCATGGCTCTGGAGATTGATTCAAAGAAGTCAATCAGGTTCAGGAGACAGGATCGGCCCTTCACGAACCCAAACTGGGTTGGGTCCAGTGTTTGAAGTTTGCCAGTGTCTTTGTTTATAAGTTCCATGATAATACTCTCCATAGCCTTGCAGATAAGGCTCATCAGACTGATGGGACAGTAGTTTCTGGGATCCAAGATGGATCCCCCCTTGTGGAGTGGGATAACTGTAGCTCTGCACCACTCAGTGGACACAAAATCTGAGGTGAGGCTATGATTAAACATGACACTTAGGTGAGGTGCCAGTTTATATTGTAGTTCATGTAGTACACAGCCCGGGATGTCATCTGGTCTCATGGATGCTGTTTTCTTAGCTTTGGAGACTGCATTTTTTACCTGTGTGGCCATTATTACCGGAATTTGGCAATCTTCTGGTATTGAGATGGGCTGTTTAGGGGGTGAGAGGGGGTTGAAGCTGGCACTGAATCGATCTGCCAGGATATTGGCAATATCCTTGGGATCAGTATATTTAACGCCATTCTATTTTCGCTCACAGCAGATCTGAGCGTTGCCATTTAGAGTCTTGACAAAGTTATAGAATGCCTTGTGGTTGTCTTTGGAATCTTTGGCAATTTTATTTTCATAACTAGCTTTGGAGGATTTTATGAGGGATCTCAGTTTCTTACTGAGGCTAGTAAGGGAGTTTTTTGCATCCTGGGATTTTCCTCTTTTCTGCAACAGTTTCTTCCTTTTGTTGTAAAGTTTGTTTATGGCAGGGGACCACCAGATTGGCTTCCTTTTTTTTGGAGGAGAGCACCTTGGTTCTATTTGGGATGGCATGATTCATGCATGAGTGGATGTGCTTGTACAGTGCCTTAGTGTAGGATTCAGCAGTCGAACTTTCAGTTCCCATCTGCATGGGTGTCATGAAGTTTGTCACTTCTGACTCGAGTAGCATGAAGTTGGCTTTGGAGAAGTTTTTTTATGGAGGTTTCCTTACTGGGGGTGGGGGTGGGATGTAGATGTTAAGGGTGGTTAGCTTATGGTCAGACCTGACTAACGAGGGGGTGACCATAGGTGTGGATCATCGATTTCCCATGTTGGTAATGACCAGGTCTAGGATATTGGAGCCCCTGGTGGGAAAATGGATTAGTTGATCCAGGGCGTTGGAATTTATGAATTCCAAGAACCGTTGGGCAAAGGTGTTGGTACACGAGTAGTTTTCTGAGTTAATGGCAGGGTAGTTAAAATCACCCAGTATTAGGGTGTATGGTTCTATCTTAATATTTTCCAGTATATTTAGAAAGGTGTAGTGAAAATCTTGGGGCATGGTGGGGGATCTGTAGCAAGCTACAATTTGGATTGCAGTCTTACCTAGTGTTAGTTGCACCTGGAGAATTTCAGACGCATTGTGTTGGGCAACTAGCCTGGTGGTGTGAATGAATATCCTTGGTGAATATGGACACTCCTCCACCTTTAGTGTTTTGGTCCTGGTTTGGTGGCCGAAACGTGTGGTAAGAGGTGTAGCCTGGTATTGCAGGGGTGCTCTCTGGAGCCTTGAACCAGGTCTCTGTTACTGCACAGATATCAATGTTCTCCATTTTTAGGAGTGCCTCCAGAGAGTGCATTTTGAGGTTTAGACTTCTAGCATTGAGTAACATTACCTTCAGATTATGCATACTTGTTACTTCTCTTTTATTTTTTACTTGCCCAAGACAGTGGTAAGACTAGTGGTAACACTTCTTCCCATTACTTGAAAGGAGAACATGTGTTTGGTTTTGAATAGATGCCACTTCTATAGATCAGATAGTATGTTCCTTGTTCATAGAAGGATCATGGACTAGATACTTCTCCTATCACAATAGCTTCTTTATGCCCCGGGGATGGTATATGTGGGTTTAATAAAACTGGCTTCATCAAATGGGATTTTTATTTCAATTAAGTTTAATCAATACCCATTTAAGTCAACTAGCATGTACTATTAGCAGTGAAAGCCTGAAACTGGGGGTACATAAATTTCCTCTTTGTAACACTTTTGGAACTGACAAAATAAGAAAGGGAAGCTTGAAAAGAAAAGCCTTACCACTAGCATGTTAAATCTGAAAAAAATGTGCTTTCCTCAACCAACTTGATCTGTGAGAAATTCTGGTTAGTACACAACACAACATCAACCCAGAAAATAGTTTTGCATTAAGAATAGTGGATCCAATCTCTTTAGCTGTTAATAACATATAATATTTTATGTTGATTACTTTACTCAAACCATTTGGCTCTATATAATAGTAAGGTTACCTTATTTTGCTATAGTGACCACAAAACCTGTTTGTAGGTTATGATTGTTTTATTACCATACCCATGCATTCTATTCTTTTAAGCTCTTTCTGCTTCTCTCTCTCTTTCTTTTAGAGCTATTGACTCTATTTTATGTGCATAGAATACTGGAACTCTGTTTGTCTTCATTTGAATATGGTACTGTACTGGAAAGCAATGTAACAGGGTGTATGGTTCTGCAAAATACTGTTGCCTAAATCTAACATAGTAGTTTTCTGAGTAGTATCAGTCTTCTGCACTGGTAGTGCATGAAATGATGAGTGTACCGCTTGAACAAAATCAATTGCCATTTTGTACAGCACAGTATTTTGCATGCCCTGGGAATACTTGCGTTATTTGCACAGCATTCTGTTTATTGTATGGCTGAAAATCATTCAGTGAAATATTCAAGTTGATAGTTCTGAAGATGTGAGTATCTCTGTTCTTCTGTGCTGTGTAATTATTTTACAATGCTAAGATTCCTGCATGTTAGGTGACCCAATGTATTTAGTTGATTCACTGTAGTATCTGATCCACATAGTTAACTTTGTGCTGTGAAGATGTTAGTAAAATATTAGTTGATTACGAGACTGTGCCTTTAGCTTCAACCTTTTAAATGTTGATTCTATTAAACCATTACACTCATCTCCTGTGTCTAACTTAAATTCTATACTTTGTCACTAATAATGAGCTTCTAAACCCAAAAATTCTTTCAGCACAACATTGCTTTGTCTCAAACTGAATTTAATCTTGTCTCTGGATTTCCACAATGCATATATACTGTGAAGAATTCTTACAGATGGTAGCAAAATTACTTCTGCAACCTCTTTGACTACATGAAAACATTTTTTTTTGTGCTTGTAGTCACATCTACTGCATTTTTTTTTTTTTTAATTTTAGCTGTGCAATACTTCCTGGCCACAATCTTGAGCACCTTATAGCTTACCATTATCATTATTAGTAGTACTAGTAGTATCATCATTATTACTGTTACTATTTTTATTATTGTCATTATTTTCTGTATTTTAACTTTTTTTTTAGCTGTTTTAATTTTTGCATACTCCTGCCTCTTATGTTAACTCCTTTAATTGCATAATGGTAATTTTATTCACTTAGTACACTTTTACTGTTTATCTAAAGGCAAATTTGATTTTGACAATAGTCTTACTCTCAGTCTTACTTTCATACCTGTCATAGATCTCCCCTCATGAGTCTGTAGGGTACTGAATTAAGGAACGGTGCCTCAAACTGCTCTTGTTAGGTTAGAGTCGTTAAACCCATCATGGTTATTGTTTGGAATCTCTAGGGTCTTTCTAATTTTGATACATGTAGTGAGATAACATCTCAGAATTGGTGCTGTACTAAATAATTGCTTAATCAATGCTAAATATAACAGAATGATGACACATTTTATTTAGATGATATTCTATTAACAATTACATTTGCTAAATAATAGATTGAAAGAGAAGAATTTATCTTTATGGAAAAGCATCACCACTTCAGAGAGGAAAACTTCAGGCACAAAACCTGTAGTTAAACTTAGGTTAAACAGATCGTGCAGTGGCTGTGCAAGGGCACTATTTTAAAACATTAAGGTATATTGTAAGGCCCCAAGCAAGAAGTACTTTTGGTCTTAGATATCACCTTTAGTAAATGTTCCTTTGTGAAAGCAGGGGGTCTAAGGGATTCAGAGCTTTGTGGACTTTGTATAGAGGTTTTGGGGGTAAAGTTAGCACTGAATTGTTTTGCTGTTATATTGGCAATATCTATTGGGTCCAAATGGAAGGTGTAGTTTTGAATCAGTTCAGAACAATGTTTGGTGTTGTTCCTTAGTTTCCTAGTGTAGCTGTCTTTTCATTGTAAGCTCCCCTCTTACCTCTTCCTCCAGTTTTATTCCTTTCTTTTCTTATAATCAATCTTTTGAGGCTGTCAACAGTGTGCATGTTGAGTGATGCACAGCATGCTTAGCATAACATGATTAGAAGGTATCAAGGAACGGAGGCAGCAGTCTTATCTGCAGTAAGCTAATAAAAACTGACAAGCCTTTCAGCCTGGTAAAAAAATGTATATTTCTTTGGAATACAAGCATGCTGCTTGTCCACAACAAGAGAACCTGACTTATCAGATTCACTACTGGAATATTTATTATAGATCTATTCCTAGTGACTTTCAGAGTAAAACAGGTCTTTCGTCAATAAGCTTACAATGTTTAGTAATTTCCTAGGATTTTCTTCTTTTATGCTTCTAATTCTGCTGGAAAGTGTTAGCCACAATATGCAACTGCTGATAGAGCCATTATCCTCCATTTTATAACTCTACCAGTTGGGAATCAGGTGACATAACTCACATGTAATGACTGTCAAAAAGACAGAACATAAATCATTTTTCTACTGTTATGCTAACTACTTCATATATCTATTTTGTCAATTATGGCACACTTTTAAAGCCAGGAAAATAAAAGAGAAGGAGGTTTCCCCAAGTTCAGGTGGTAATGGCTGATTTATGTCTCTCTAAACATGATTGTTTGTTCAGTAATATCTTTCTTTTTCTTTCTTTCATGTAACACTTGCAGGTTACAACATTCACTGCATGCTTCAAAGAAAGCTGGTAACCAACCTTTGAGCTATTGCTTCCACTTAATGTCATAGATCTCCAAAGTCTTCTTTTGGTAAATGTTGAGAAATTTGAGGTGTGGTTCCTACATTAAGGTTGGTTCTGTTAAGGAGTGAATAGAATCCTGCACCAGTGTGGAAACATTTCATTATTGTCCAATCACTGCTACTGATTTGGTAGCATTTAGAGTATTCAAAGCTTTTCAAATGTTTTATTTTAGTGCATCTGTAATGATGAAGAGTATTTGATTTATCCCAGCTAGAAGAAGGCCAATGTTCACTGTAAGAGCCTGATAAAATTTGTGCATCCTTGATGTTATCCAGAGGAGAGCAGATTGCCTAGGCCTATCTGCTTTATGTCCTGAACTTTTATCGTTTTAGTAAGGAAATGATCAGACAAAGAGAAATTACTTGGATAAATCTTTGTGTGAAGACATTTGAACTCAGTACCCAGTTAATGTTAACTTTGCCTAATATTATATTTTCTTTTTATATACTGTCAGAAAACCAACTCACTGATTCACCATATATTGATCTTTGGCTAGTTGCAGGGTTATAGACCTTCATGATAACACAGAGATTATGACACTCTATAGTCAATTCACTAATTATGAAATGTATGCTTGTGTGCTAGACCTTTAAGGAACAGGTCAGTGGAATTTATAACACAAACTTTCAACAAGAAATTATGCTTCATGGATATGATACAATATTTAGGTCTAAAGCAGACTGTTTTATGTTGTACATCTATTAGGTAGAAAAGTACAAGTGAAGCAAGAACTTAAGTCTAATCACTTGCAGTTGTCTTATAACTAGCAGATAATTATTGATTATAAGTCTCAATTACAAAGGTAGCAGCAATGATGAAATAGACAATTGCTTAGTTTCTTGAGAGTCTAATTTTCCATTTTCTATTCTAAATCTAGTAGGAGCAGAGGTTCAAGTGCAGCAAACCCTTACATGTGACTATTGAGCTGTAATGGTGCTAACTGTGAACAATAATCCCTGAACAACATAGTATTGCTGAAGCAGCCAAATGTACTAAACTGGTGCTTCAGACAAGAAGCACCTCAGTCTTATCAGAACAAGTGTCCAGATTAGTAATCCTAGTCTGTAGATCTACTTCAACACAGCAAAGAGTATTCATATGTGATTGCCAGACTAATGACGCAAAAGCCTTTACAAACTTTGCCAGTAATACGCAGGATATGACAATTTTATATCTTAATTCCCCAGATATGGGATGGGATAGTATCGTAGGGTTTTTGGGTGTTGGAGTCCTGAGTCAGGAGTGAATTTACGGTTCCCCATCAATTTATCCAAATTCTTTCTGAAGACGGTTAGGGACTGGCTTTGTTTTACAAACATAGGAAGTTTATTCCATAGATAAAGTAGCCTTTGGGATTTGATTCTGTCTCTCCGGCAAGTTCTGTTTGAGTAAGAAATAAGGTTCAGGTCTGTGGAATGTGTAACCCTTGTATAATTTTTCTTGTGAGTATGCAACATTTTATCTGTCGTGTTGTTTTACCAATGATGATGAACAGGCAGGGTAGTTCATTTATATGCTTTATTACACAGAAACACATCAGGATGGATAGCAGCAGTACAAAATATAAACAAATTGATTAACTGACAGACTACACAGACATACATGTTTGCATCTCAACAGCTTACTACAAAATGGCAGTTAGGCTCGCACATGTTCAGTATTTATACACTTGTGCAAGCCCTAGGAATCTTCTTAATGGTATACTTACATATTGAGCTACAGTCTCCCTCTTTAATGAATTGCTCACAGTATAATGACATTTGAAAAGAAACATGCAGTTGTAGAGACAATAAGAAATAAACATAATGTTCATGTTCAAGTTGCCATGTATCTGCAACATGGTCTGGAAATCTGATCTTATCTAGTGATATAACAAATTAGGACTGGGTTTAGCAACAGGGAGAGTCATTGGTGAACAACTTGCTTCAGGAGTTTCAGAATTCTTCTCAGGAACAGGGATATTTATTGGAAAGTCCTCTGGAACTGGAACGCTGGATAACTTACTGTGAGATTTAGAGTCTTTCTCATAGGTATGATACTGCAATGCAGGCTCAGACACCTGGACCAAATGTTTCTGATTTTGCCTAAATTCTGCTCCTTGTGATTCCACAATGTATGATCTTGGCACTCTTCACAACTCCAATCCAAGTGAAACCTTTGGACAAGCTGCATCTTCACCATCTCCCCTTCTTGCAATGAATTGAATGGTATGCTGGTCTTATCATAATAGAACTTCTAGGACAAGAGCTTCTACAACAGATGGGCTTTCACTGATCTGTTGTTCTTGACACATGGAATCAGTAATGAACTACGAATTGGTAGTGTGCTTCTGGTTTGTCTTGACAGACATCTCTGTGCAGGTGAGTCAAGATGTTTATCACGAGGAACATTTGAGATTCAAGAGATTCAAGAAAACATCACTATTGTCTCATTTTGAATTCTCTAGTAATTGTTTCACACTTACAACTGCATGTCCTGCCAAACTATTTGACTGTGGATACTGCATTTCAGTTTGGATTAGAGTTCTGGTTGCATAGGCTACTGGTCTACCCTATTGAAGAATGACTGCGCCAAGACCAAACTTTGAAGTATCACAAGAAAGAGTAACTGGTTTGTGCACATCATAGCATCTGAGAGTTGGTAGACTGGCAATTCTCTGTTTCAGGACAGCAAATGCTCTTTGGTGTTGTTCTAACCATAACCAGGATATATCTTTGCATGTTAAGTGGTGCTGAAAGTTGCCTCAAGTCTAGAATGAACTTGCCTATGGAGTTGACTATGCCAAGAAAATGTAAGGCTTGAACATTGTCTGGAGCTGTCATTTCAAGAATTGCTGTTGGCTTTGAAGGATCTGGTTGTAAGCCTGAACTGGTAAATAAATGACCAACATAAGTAACTTCTCGTGGCCTGAATTTGCACTTCTGAGAATTCAGCTTAATATTCACTTGACATGCTCTTTTTAGAACTTACTTGAGGTTTCTGTCATGCTCAGCTTCACCATTACCTCCTACTAGAATATCCTCTACTATAATATAGATACTCAGAAAAAATGTGTTCCATGGCATGCTGGAAGACTTCACTGGCAGAATTTATCTCAAATAGCATTCTCAAAAATCTGTACCTGCCAAAAGGCGCATTTAAAGTGGTTAGCAATGAAGACTTTCGATGAAGCAAAATTTGCCAAAATGAACTTTTTTGGATCTAAGACAGAAAAAACAGTGGCATTTTGGCATAACAACCTATTTGACCGTATAAATTTGAGGTCTTTTCAGTGCTTTGTTCAAATCTCATTGATCAATGCATATTCTGATATCATCTGAGCTTTTCTTATGAGCAACGACCATGGAAGATACCCATTCAGTAGGGGTTAACAAACCTACTAGACAAATTACACCTTGCTGCACCATTTTATCTACCTTGGCCTTGACTCTGTTCTGCAAATGTACTGGAACTTTCTGGGCTGGCCTGAAAACTGGACTGACTGCCGGGTCTAACTTCATGGAGTACACAATTGGGAGTTTGCCTAGTTTGCCTTCGAAAAGATCAGCGTGGGTAGAAAAATTAGTCTGGGCAAAATTAGAACAGTGGTCTTTCAAGCTAACATGGTGGATTTCTTTACCAAATGAAAGTAGTCCTATTTTTCAAACTGTCTTTGAGGCCTAATAATGACTGTACCTGCCTTTTGACCTTGTAAAATTGCAAGTCATAGCTGTTCCCGGCAGAATAAAATGAAAGCCCTACTGAACCTTCATTTTGAATTTCTTCACCACCATAAGCAACATGCTTTGCACACTTTGTCAAATCAAACTCCTCACCAGCACATACTCATAACAAATGTTTTTGCTAACATAACATTGCATTTTGAACCTATGTCAACTTTGAGCTCTATGGATCTGCCTCTTATCCGAGCAGTATAAAATACTTCATTCTTTGTCCATATATCTACTGCATTTACTGTTTCTTTAGCACAGACACACCATCAACATAAAAAGTAGGATCACAGCTTTCTAATTGATCAACTTGTCTCTTTGAGTGTTCTGTTTTAATAAAAGAATGTCCTTTATTTGATTTACAAAACATTTTGAAATGATTCCACTTATTGCATTTGTGGCATTGCTGAGCAAAAGCTAAGCACTTTTCTCTTTTAGATTCATGATTGCACCACAATTATGACAGTTGGCTATGAAACTGGGTAGAGACACCTTATTTAAGTTTGCTGACTCACCCTTATGTTTCACTGAGATTGTGCACACTCTGGAATTTGCTAGAAAATTATGGGGCTTCCCAGTGACTGTTACAGGGCTTACAGTTGCTGCCATATGCTTGTGCCTGTTTCTTTTAACCACATGCTGTATACTATCAATGTGAACAGTAGAAGATACTGGAAGCATGCATTTCTCATTTATAAGCATATTTGTGTGCTTTTCTGTAAGCTCATATATCTGAAAAATCTCAATGGCCTTATTCAAAGTTAAATCACTGACACAAAGCAAAATGTTTCCCACAGCATCATCTTTAATACCACACACAAGTCTGTCTTTTATCAACTCATCCATCAAATCACCAAATCTGCAAGTTTTAGCTTTGTTTCTCAAGTCAGTTATATATGCTGTAAAAGTTTCACTAGGCTTTTGATCCCTTGTGTAAAATAAGCACCTTTCCATTGTAATATTTGTTTGGGGGTTACACATTTCTCTAAATTTTGAGTTTTAAGCACCCAGGGTCTTTTCTTGACTCAGCCGGTAGCACTATATGGTGATTTCCCCCCTCCCCTACAAATACAGCAGGTGCATACAGAAACAAACACTCTCTTTCTATGGCTTATGAACCAGCTAAATTAAGCAGAATAAATGCATTTGTAAAGTCATCTTTATCAGAAAATGCAGCCTGTATCAAAATATCATATTCTTGCTCAAATACTCTCCAACTCTCTGCATTATTATTATCAAATACAAGTGGAGCTGGTTTTTGAAATCCATCTGCCATGTCAACAAAGTATGCTCAAACACACTGAAAGTATGGTCCTTGTAATTATACGAACATGCAGACACAGCCAGTACTTGTAAGAACATTCAAATGCACAATAAACTCTCTGAAATACTGTACTTTATGAAATATGCTTTGAAGTGGGTGTATTTTGCAAACTAACTGTATTGTAATACTGCCCAAACATGTGAACACTTTGTATACTTTGGATATTTTGAATAGCATTAATTAATGCAAAAAAGTGGGACATAGCAAAAAAATGCAGCATTTTCACTTATTTTATTCATTTTTTGCAATTCAGACTTTGTTTCAAACATTTTCCATAGTTATTTGAATATTTTTATCAATATTGGGACACCTGTGCACTGGCCCAGTAATCAAGGGGCCTCAGTCCTCACCACTAACACCAGTAAGAGACGTGCACATTGGGATGATAACAAGTACACACACAGTAAAGTACAATTTCCCTTAAGAGCACAGAGAAATCACAGTCAGTCTGGGGCTGGTTTCTCCCTTTCTCTCCAGATCTCCAATAAGACTTCACAATGGCACAGCTATATTGTTCAGATCTCAGCCGAGTGGTCAAGCCAAAACCTCCAGCACCATCTCTGTCCATCCAATGGTTTGTGTACCTACCCAAGTAACTGACATACACACACTTTAAGATTTGATTGATATACAAACACACAAACACTTCAGGAGAAGGCTGGCACAGGTTCACTAGTTATGCCCCTTTCTGCCCAGACTATAACGTAGTACCGATTGCCACCAACCACTGCTATCAGCTACTATAAAGGCCCTTACCAAAGCATGACCATTTCTACTGTGCAATGTTATTATTATCCAATCGGTAAGTGAGACTGAGACTTGAAGGCTATTTAGGAGTGGCTTGTACAGTATCCCCAAATACATGCAAGTACTTTAAGAACTTAAATTATCTCTACACAAAACAGCCACAGTTAAAATGTTTAAAATATTTAATAATAAATAATTAAAACACAAGACAATGCTCATTAATTCAACACAGTGACTACAGAGAGTTCAGAAATCACAGGAAATACTTTAAAACAACATTGTAGGACAGCCTCACATAAATATAGAAAACATCTACACTAATCTGGCTATATTCCTATCTATCTCTAAGAGAAATACTAAGATCCAAGTCTTACTTACAGAACAAAGCAAAGTGCTGGTGAGATGATGTGTTCAGGTTTAGAAACAAATATAAAATGCACTCTCTCTCTCTCTCTGAGATAGTTCTTAAATTGGTAATACACATTACTGCTGACTCATTTCAGATTACCTCATTGTTGTCACCTCTGCTTAAGTTCCCAGGCTTACAGAACTTAAAATGTAATATTTCTTTGTGATCTTCAGCTGCCAGGAAGTCACAGAGCTTAGCTTGCGACTTTCCTTTAAAAGTTAGTGATATTTGCTTTAGAGCAGATATTTTAAATTATACAAAATATATTTCTTGCAGTCAGAGCTGGGTGAGCCTTCTTGTTAGTATCTGAAAGCAAAATTCCAGGTAAGTACTGGATAAATGCATTGAGCTGGCAGTTCTACCAGAGCCAAACAGAATGGGAAGTTTAAAAGTAAACTAGCCCAGTGGTTCATGGAGCTCAGACTGTGTACTGTGACTTTAAGAAGCATTTCAAAGTGAGGGCACATGCATATAAACAGAGACCATGTGCAGACAGCAGTGCCATTTTGAATGAACAGCCAGAGTGTTAACCTGTGTGAGTGCAGTAGTCTGTTTATAAGTTTATTTAAGTTACTAAGCCTCAATCCTCATGTGTTTGCATGTAATAAAGCTGCTTGAATCAAACCCACAACTGTTTGTCTGTTTTATCCTGACCAGACAACTGACATGGTGTCAGAAGTGGGATGTCTAAATGACATGGTGTTAGAAGTGCCATGTCTTAAAGACATTGTGTCAGAACCAGGATGTCTGAGCAACAAGGAGCCAGAAAGAAGCCAGAAGTCAAGCCATGGGTTTTACAGTTAGAAATGGGGGTATATAGAGGAATGACTTGTCCCAACCTGCTCAAACAATTAAAAAAAGGTCAGAAAAGAATTTCAGGTAATTAAAACTCATGTAAATGATTTATTTCATTAAGAAAATGATACAAAGCATTTGCAAAGTGCAAAATGCATTATTAATCAAACAAAAAGCACAAAAAGCATTATTGATTAAGTGAAATATTCAAAACCATGATATTTGACAGAATTATTCAAAATATTTATGAGAGCATTCAGAATTACTTCTGATTCATAGGTTCATAGGTTCATACTAGGCTATCTGCCCTGGGGCATTTATAAGCCTAGCCCAATTGTATTTGGCTTACGACACCCCTTGATTTGAGTATACTGTGCCCTTTTTAAAGTTTAGTTTACTGTGCTTCTGTCTAATAGTGACACAGAAGTAATCCCCGGGACAAACCTACGATCCCCCATCCACTCATCAAGATTCTTCTTGAAGAGAGTCAGTGAGGTGCTCTGCCTAACATGAATTGGAATTCTATTCCAGAGCGAATGGAGCCTCTGGGTTATGAATCTGTCCCTCCAGCATGTTCTATGTATTTCTGTGCTGAGGTTCAAGTCCCTCAAGCTCGTGGCTCTAAGGGATTTAGATTTACTGAGGTGGAGCATGTCCATTAATTCTGGGTTGGACATAGCTTTATATGTCAGGCATAGATCACCTCGAAGTAGGCGGTATGCAACTGAGTAGAGCTGGAGTTTTTTTAACCAAGCAGCATATGGCATCTGTTTGAGTCCCTTGATCCACCTGCTGAGGTACTTTTGAGGTCTTTCTAATTGTTGCAGGTGTCGGGTAAGGTACATCCCAAAGGGGGCATTGTATTCTATGATGGGCCTGATGAGGGATGAATAAAGGGGCACAATTACCTCTCTTGATCTAGATGTGAATCCTTTCATGATGAGGTGGGCTATGTAGAAGGTCTTTCTAACCACTTTGGCAATGTGGTTGTCAAAGGAGAGATTGCTATCAACTTGGGTCCCCAGATCCCTAATTACTTTCTCTGTACCTAATGGGTTACCACCTATGTGGTAATTTGTGGGCACATTGTTTTTGCCAAAGGGTATGACTATACACTTTTTGGCATTCAGCTTTAAACCATGGCTCTGGCACCAGTTATCCGTCTCTGCGAGACCTTTTTGAAGGATGTTTGTGTCAGCTGGAGAGTCGATTATGGTGCCCAGTTTGCAGTCATCTGCGAACTTGGTGAGCCATAGTCCTCCCACGTTGGCCTGTACCTCAGAGAAGTAAATGCCGAACAAGAGAGGTCCCAGGACAGAACCTTGTGGGATGCCACTTGTGACTGGTTTCGAGTCTGACATGGAGATGGAGATGTCAGTAGAATGCGTTTATATAGGATTATGCAGTTTGGGCCGTAGTTTCCACTGGCCCTGGGGCCTTGAAGGATTCCACTTCAGTTTTGAGAAGTATGAAGTTCGCTTTTGAGAAGTTTTTCACTTTGGTTTTCTGGGCTAGGGGTGGGGTCGGGATGTGGATATCCAGTGAAATTAATTTATGGTCTGATCTTACCAATGAGGGATATACTTCTAGTATGGAGCATAGAGTCCCCATGTTGGTAATGATCAGGTCTAGTATGTTTTCCCCTTTTGTGGGAGTGGTGACTAGTTGTCCCATAGCATTTGAGTTTATAAATTCCATGAACCTTTGGGCTAAGGTGGTGGGGCTTGAGTAATGCTCCCAATCTATGTTTGGGTAGTTGAAGTCGCCCAATATAATGGTGTTCAGAGAGATCTTAGTGTTCTCCAATGTTTTCAGGAAAGCCGAGTGGGATTCCTGACTTTGAGAGGGTGGTCTGTAGGACGCTATAAACTGAAAAGCAGTCTTGCCCACTGTCAGTTGCACATGGATGGTCTCCGATACTTCGTGCACTGCCACTAACCTGGAGGTGTGGATATCCCCAATAAATATGGAAACCCCCCCCCTCCTTTTGTGGTTCGGTCCGGGTTTTGGTGCCGAAAAGCATGATATGAGGTATAACCTGGTAGTGCTGGGGTGCTCTCTGGAGCCTTGAACCAGGTTTCTGTCACTGCACAGATATCTATGTTCTCCATACTGAGGAGAGCTTCGGGTGCATGCATCTTGAGGTTAAGACTTCTGGCATTTAGTAGCATTACCCTTAGTTTCTTGTTCCTTGTGCTGTCTATGGAGGTGGGTTTGACTTTTGAGCCTTGCCTAAAAAAGGTACTATGGGGGTGGCAAGAGCCTTTGCCAATATCTGAAAGCCCAGGGGTGACAGGTGCAAGCTGTCCCTAGCGAAGCAACGTGGCTTGTCGAGCATGTCATCCCAGGCTGACAGACATGGATCCCCTTTGAATGACACCAAAATATTAGCCAATTGTTAAAATCGATCATTTGTCTTTATACTGTGGCATCATTCTAGGTGAGGGTAAGATGCTGCTCAAGGTCAGGGTCATACCGGCCTGGGCTACATGATCAGAGAGCTCCTCTATGTCTCTTTTCATGTAGTCGAGGGAGGTACGTCTCAGGTCATTCACACCAGCATGTACAATGACTGAGTCATATTTGTATTTGCTTTGGAGTGACCTGAGTGCTTGCGTTATGTGGCGGATCCTACCACCCGACAGGCAGCTCACTGTGACCTTCTCTTTATTCAGCCTGGTGAGTGGGATGTCAGTGTGTCTGACAATAGAGTCACCTATTACAAGGGTATCAGGTGTGTTATTCAGCCTTAAGGGCTGTGACTGCTTGGCACAATGACTTTGTGTGCTATGTGTTGTACGTGTTTTGTTTTGGGGTAGCGTTTGCTTGGATGTCTGCTTTGGAGGTCTCTGTTGCTTAGGTAAATTTTTATTTAGAGCCTCCGAGTATGTTTTTTGTGTTTTTATGTGTTTGGTTTGCTGTTGTGGTGGGACTATGTGATACTGGCATTGTGTTGTGTGAGGTTACCTTCTCCTCCTGACTGGTTACACCAGTTTTGAGATGAGAGAGCTCAGCCTCCAGTTTGGCTATATGGTTGCATCTCTCACATATATTTGAACCTGTTTGGAGGAGGAGAGGGTTGTCCGTGTACATGAGACAGTTGTAACATTGCCTCAAAATTCCCAGATTCACCAGCTGGACTGGAGAGGAAACCATTGACTGACCTTTGGACATTCTAGAGTAATATAGGGAACTGAATTAAAACGGACCAATAGGGGACAAGGTAATCGTAGACAGCATAAGAGTAAGTAGTGCTTATGGTTTATTAGTGCTAACTTGTAAGATTACTTATATGGACCAGTGAGGGGCCTTAGAATGAGAATATGGTGTTTAATTTGAGAGATAGAGCAGTTCTAAGGGAAAAAGTGAAGAGCAGACTTTGTGGAGCCAGGAATAGTTTAAACCCAATTAGGTGGCGCTGCCTGATGTTGCGCTATGTGCAAAAACGCGCAAAATCATGCAAAAGAGGGTTTTAAGAGAGGGAGATCAAGGAGTTTGGAATTGACCCAAAATGGCCAATAAAACTACAGTTTCAAGGCATATTTGCATAAAGAGCATGTTAAAAGACATACGAGCACAAGAAAAGTAAAACAAGCATTATAAAAGTTCAATGAGCATAACATGTACAATAAAAAGGCAAAATGAGCATGGAAAAGCAAAGTGACTGTTTTTTAGTAAACAACCATGTTTTTGATATGCACTACTATTTCACATTGAAGAAAGCTATTCAAAGTACAACTAGAGTTGTTCAAAGTATCTCAGAGTGTGCAAAGTGTTTGCAATGTTTGCTTTATTACAGTATAATTGTTTTGAAGAGTTTACTGTGTGCAAAGTACAGTTATTTCACAAAGTGCAGTCAGAATACAGTCATTTTGAGAAGTTTCTTGTGGTGCATACAGTTCATTCGCAAAGTGCAGTCATTTCAAAGTGTTTCTTACACTGTACAGAGTTATTTCACAAAGTACAGTCATTTCAAAAAGTTTCTTGTGCTGTGTACAGTTCATTTGCAAAGTGCAGTCATTTTGGAGTGCTTCTTAGACTGATGAGTGGTTTTGCAAAGTACAGTGATTTCAAAGTGCCCTTGTGCTACAGAGACTTATTTCACAAAGTGCAGTTATTTTGAAGAGTCTATTTTACTATTGAGCACAATTACAAGTTTCTGGCATAAAGTTCTGACATATATGTGCGTGTGTTCGTACATAATTCCAAGGGTCTTTATTACTGTGTGTTAGCATGGCACAGGCATTTCACACATCCAGTCCACTTGTGTTTGATCATACTATTGCAAAGAACTGGAGAGTATTTGAGCAGGAATACAATATTTTCATACAAGCAGCTTTTTCTGATAAGGATGTACATACAAGGGCATTTATTCTGCTTAATCTATCGAGGTCAGAAGCCATTGAAAGAGAGCATTAATTTGCGTATGCACCAACAGTATATGCAGGAGAAGGGGAAAACAGTCATATTGTTGCATAAGCTGAATCAAGGGAGGACCCTGAGTGCTTGAAATGTAAATTTAGAGAACTGTGTAACCCCCAGACAAATGTTACATTGGAGAGGCACTTATTTTATACAAGACACCAAAAGACAAGAGAAACTTTTGCAGCTTATATTACTGACTTGAGAAACAAGGCCAAAATGTGCAGATTTGATGATTTGAAAGATGAGTTGATAAAAGACAGGCTTGTGTGTGGTGTTAATAATGGTGCAGTGAGAAAGATTTTGCTTTGAGACAGTGATTTAATGTTGAGCAAAGCATAGAGATTTGTCAAATACGCGATCTTACAGAAAGGCACAAAAATATGCCTGTAAATGATAACAGCATGGTTTCAGCAGCCTCTACAGCTAACATAAACAGCATGCAGCATGTGGCCAACAGAAACAAGCCTAACCAGATGGCAGCTGCAGCCCCTGTGGGATTTCCAGAGAGAGCCTGTACCTTTCCAGCAAGTTCTGAGACTAGCTCAGTAAAATGGACATGCTCAGTACAGCACAAGGGTGAGTCAGCAAAACTCAAGTCAAGACTCATTGTTAGCTATCGTAATTGTGGTGCCAATCATGAGTCCAAAACAGAAAAATGCTTAGCATTCGGTCAATAATGCCACAAGTGTAAAAAATGGAACCATTTTCAAAATCTTTGTAAATCAAGCCTCATTCATTTATTAAGAAAGGTCACTCAAAAAAGCAAGTTGATCATATAGAAAGCTGCAACACTGCTTTCTATGTAGATGGTGTATCAGTGGTTGGTGAAAAGGTTACTTCATTAGATTTGCTGACAAAGAATGAAGTGTTTTGTACTGTCCCGATTAACGGTAAAACCACAGAGCTTAAAGTTGACAGTGGTTCAAACTGCAATGTTATGTCAGAAAAAACATTTGCTAGAGTCAGAAGCTGGTGAACAACGTAATTTGGCCAATTGTGCGAAGCTTGTTGCTTATGGAGGTGAAAAGATTCAAACCAAATGCTCAGTAATGCTATCATGCTATTCAGTTGGGAACAGTTACAGCTTGCAGTTTTATGTAGTCAAAAGACCTGTACAGTCATTATTAGGTCTCAGAGACAGTTTAAAAATGAAACTGCTTTCTTTTACCAAAGAAGTCAGTCATGTAAGCACATGTTCTAGTTCCAGTTTCACCAATGCTATTTTCACAGAGTATGCTGATATTTTCGAAGAAAAGCTAGGTAAACTTGCAGTTGTGTACTCTATGAAATTAGACCCAGAGGTCAGTCCAGTGGTCAGACCAGTGAGAAGAGTTCTAACAGCTATGCAGAACAGAGTCAAAGCCCAGTTAGATAAAATGGTGCAGCAAGGTGTGATTTGTCCAGTTACAGATCCAACTGAATGTGTTTCTTCCAAGGTACTCACTCATAAGAAAAGCTCAGATGAAATCAGAATATGTATTGACCCAAGAGACTTAAACAAAGCATTAAAGAGACCCCACCATCCTATCCATCGCTAGGGACGGCTTGCACCTGTCACCCCCTGGGATTTCGGATATTGGCAAAGGCTCTTGCTACCCCCATAGTGCCTTTTTTAGGCAAGGCTCAAAAGACAAACCCACCTCCATAGGTATCACAAGGGATAAGAAACTAAGAGTAATGCTACTCAACGCCAGAAGTCTAAACCTCAAGATGCACACACTCGAAACTCTCCTTAGCATGGAGAACATCGATATCTGTGCAGTAACAGAAACCTGGTTCAAGGCTCCCGAGAGCACCCCAGCACTACCAGGTTATACCTCATACCATGCTTTTCGGCCCCAAAACTTGGACTGAACCACAAAAGGAGGGGGAGTATCAATATTCGTCAAAGATACCCACACCTCCAGGTTGGTGGCACAGCACGAAGCATCAGAGACTATCCATGTGCAACTAACTGTGGGTAAAACTGCCTTCCAGTTTATAGCCTGCTACAGACCACCCTCCCAAACACAGGAACCCCACTTGGCCTTCCTGAGAATACTGGAAAATATGAAGGTCTCTCCAAACTCCATTATATTGAGCGACTTCAACTACCCAAACATAGACTGGGAGCATTACTCTAGCTCCAACACCCTAGCCCAAAGGTTCCTAGAATTTATAAACTCAAATGCTATGGAACAACTTGTTACCACTCCCACAAGAGGGGAAAACATACTGGACCTGATCATCACCAACATGGGGACACTATGCTCCAGACCAGAAGTGTATCCCTCACTGGTAAGATCAGACCATAAACTAATCTCACTGGATATTCACATCCCGACCCCACCCCCTGCCCAGAAAACCACAGTGAAAAACTTCTCTAAAGCAAATTTCACATGCCTCAAAACCGAGGAAATCGTTCAAAGCCCCGGGCCTGTGGAAAATACGGCCCAGACCGCAGAATCCTTTATAAATGCATTCTATGAACACCTTCAGGAATGCATGGATCATGCAATCCCAAATAAAACCAAGACCCAATCCTCCAAAGGCAGGCGTCCTGTCTGGTGGACCCCAGCCATAAACAAACTATACAATAGAAGGAGGAAGCTACTACATGATAGAGCAAAATCCCAAAAGGGAAGGCATCTCTGATCAGTATTAGCAAAAATACGGCACTCATAAAATCGTCTAAGGCCAGCTTGAGAGAAAAATTGCACAGGACACTAAGGATAATCACAAGGCTTTCTTTAGTTATGTTAGGAACCTGGGTGGGAATTCCCAGATATGCTCAGAATTAGTCCAAAATGACAAAAAATACACCGAGCCCACAGACATTGCCAACATCCTAGCTGACAGGTTCAGTGCAAACTTCTCCCCCTCTTCCCACCAAAGGGCAAATATCTATCCCAACAGAGTGCTGCCCCTGACATCTCAGATGCTCAGGTAAGAGCCGCCCTCTCCAAAGCAAAAAACACAGCATCAATGGGACCAGATGGTGTCCCGGGCTGCATCCTACATGAACTCCAAGAAGAGCTAAACCCAAACATAAAACTACTGTTCAATCGTAGCCTTATTACAGGATATGTACCCAAAGAGTGGCGTACAGCAACAGTGGTCCCTCTCCACAAAGGTGGTGCCTCAACGGATCCTGGAAACTATTGCCCCATAAGCCTGACTAGCTTGGTCTGCAAAGCTATAGAAAGGATCATCATGGACCTCATAAATAAAGATATTGGGGACCTACAGACACTGGATCCTACCCAGTTCGGCTTTGTTAAGGGCAGATCCTGCCTCTTAAACCTGGTCGATTTCTTTGAAACAGTCACCAAGGCCATTGACGAGGGGAAGGTGGTCCACACAGCCTACCTGGACCTCGCAAAAGCCTTCGATACAATACCCACTCGGGCATTATAGATAAGCTCACCAGCTTAAATATAAACCCCTATGTCACTAGATGGGTTGCAAACTGGCTCAAGGACAGAACCCACATGGTTAGAATTGCTGAAGCCATGTCAGACTCCAAACCAGTTACAAGTGGCGTCCCACAAGGCTCAGTCCTGGGACCTCTCTTGTTTGGTATATATTTCTCGGCGGTACAGGCCAACACGGAAGGACTGTGGCTGACCAAGTTCGCAGATGACTGCAAACTAGGTGCCATAATCAACTCTCCAGCCAACACAAGCATCCTCCAAAAGGGCCTCATAGAAACAGACAACTGGTGCCAGAGCCATGGCCTCAAGCTAAACGCCAAAAAGTGTATAGTCATCCCCTTTGGCAAAAACAAAGTGCCCACAAATTACCACATAGGTGGTAATCCATTAAGTACAGAAGAAGTCATTAGGGACCTGGGGACCCAAGATGATAGCAATCTCTCATTTGACAACCACGTGGCCAAAGTGGTTAGAAAAACATTTTATATAGCCCACCTAATCATGAAGGGATTCACATCTAGATCAGGGGAGGTCATCGTACTTCTTTACTCATCCCTCATCAGGCCCATAATTGAGTACAATGCCTCTTTTGGGATGTACCTTACCAGACACCTGCAGCAACTGGAAAGACCCCAAAAGTACCTCACCAAGAGGATCAAAGGGCTCAAACAGATGACATATGCTGCCCGGTTAAAGAAACTCCAGCTCTACTCAGTGGCATACTGCCTGCTCAGAGGCGATCTGTGCCTGACGTATAAAGCCATGTCCAACCCGGAATTAATGGACATGCTGCACCTCAGAAAATCCAAATCCCATCGAGCTACGCACTCGAGACTTGAACCTCAGCACTGAAATAAATAGGACATGCTAGAGGGACAGATTCATAACCCAGAGGCTCCCTTCACTCTGGAATAAAATCCCAGTCCAGGTTAGGCAGAGTCCCACATTGACTCCCTTCAAGAGGAATCTTGATGAGTGGATGGGAGATCGTAGGTTTACCCCGGCTATCACTTCTGTGTCACTGTTAGACAGAGGCACAGTATACTAACCTCAAAAAAAGGCATAGCAAAATTAATTTAAAATGGGTGGCGAAAGCCAAACACACTCTGGCTAGGCTTATAAATGCCCTAGGGCAGATAGCCTAGTATGAACCTATGAACCTATGAACCTAAGTGTACAGTCGAGGAAGTTGCTACAATCATACAAAATGCCACTGTTTTTTCTGTCTTAGATGCAAAGAGTTCATTTTGGCAAGTAATGCTTGATCGCAGGTCTTCACTACTGACTACATTCAGTACGTCATTTGGTAGATACAAAATTCTCAGAATGTCTTTTGGAATTAATTCTACCAGTGAAGTATTTCAGCATGCAATTTAGCAATTTATTTCAGGCTATCTGTGTGCTATAATAGTAGATGATTTACTAGTTGGAGGCAATGGTGAAGCACAGCATGACAAAAAGCTCAGGAAAGTTCTGGAAAGAGCAAGTGAAGTAAATCTAAAGCTGAATCCTCTGAAATGTAAATTCAGGCTACCAGAAGTTACTTACATAGGTCATTTATTTACCAGTTCAGGCTTACAACCAGATCCTACCAAACAAACAGCCATTCTTGAGATGCCAGCTCCAGACAATGTCCAAGCCTTACAGCATTTTCTTGGTATGGTTAACTATTTGTGTAAGTTTATACCAGACATCAGTGAATTATCAGCACCTTTGAGAGAGCTGACATGCAAAAATGTTACCTGGTCCTGTTTGGAACACCACCAGAGAGCATTTTATGACCTGAAAGAGAAAACTGCCAGCCCACCAATGTTAAGATACTATGATACCCACAAACCAGCAATTCTTTCCTGTGATGCTTCAAAGTTCGGTCTTGGTGCAGTTATTCTTCAAGAGTGCAGACCAGTAGCCTATAAGTCTAGAACTCTTACTCAAACTGAGATGCAATATGTTCAGATTGAGAAGGAACTTTTGGCAATTGTGTTCGTATGATCGAAGTTCCATGATTATATCTCTGGCTGAGCTATCCAGACTGAGACTGATCATCAACCTCTAGTCACTATTTTAAAGAAGCCTATGCATACAGCTTCAGCAAGACTACAACAAATTTGTGCTCAGATTACAAAAGAACAACTTAAAAATGGTCTATTCAAAAGACAAACTTCTTTACCTGGCTGATACTTTATCCAGATCACTCAGAAATACCATAGAAAAGCTTGATGCAGAGAATTTAGACTTTGATGTCATGGAAGTGAATAATTTTTCTACCAAAAGACTTGATGAGCTAAGAGATCATATGAAGACTGATCCAATTTTGCAAAAGCTCAACCACCTCATCAATGTTGGATGGCTGTCAAAGCAATCTTGTGTACCAGCAGAAGTAGGACCTTATTTTCTATACAGAGATGAGATGCTGATGGAAAATGGTATCATTTTCAAAGGTCCTAAAGTTGTCATTCCTACTTCCTTACAACATGAGTACATCCAGATTTTGCATCATGGCCACCCAGGTTTCAAAGCTATCAAAAGAGAGAGAGGACTAGTATTTCTGATTTTTCTGTCAAAAGATATCGATAAAGTACTTTCACCCTGTTCATTATGCAATAGTATTAAACCGCATTTGCAAAAAGAGCCACTTCAGCTAAAACAGATTCCTGAACTACCTTGGTTAACAGTAACCACTGACATATTCAAGTAGAACAGTCAACATTACTTAGTGTTAGTAGACACTTATTCAAATTGGTTTGAGATTGATCTGTTACCTAACCTAACATCCTGTACTGTCATTACTAAGCTGAAATGTAATTTCTCAGTCCATGGTAGTCCACACCGAATTATTTCTGACAACTTTCCCAGTTTACCAGTCAGCTATTTCAGAAATTTGCACAAAGAGTGCGACTTTATCCATTTTTCCAGTAGTTCTGAGTACCCACAGTCAAACGGCCTAGCTCAACGTGCAGTATAAAGTGCAAAGCAATTACTAGAGAGATCAAAGTGTGACAATACTGATGTTTTCTTGAATTTGCTTAATCTCAGAAATATAGCCCATGACAATTTATTTGGCTCACATGCTCAGAGATTCCTATCTAGGCAAACCAGAATAACCTTGCATATCATTTCCAGTTTGTTGGTGCCTAATGCTAAAAACACCAGAGCAATCAAAGTCCAACTATTCAAAAAGCATTCATTTCAGAAGAATAACTATGATAAAATGAGCAGATTTCTTTGTCCATTGAAAGAAGGAGAGATAGTGAGAATGCAAATGGTGACTGGTTTTGATCGGATTGGTCAAGTGAGAGGTGTATTTGCCTATCGAAGATCTTACTTAGTAGAATCTGAGGGTATAGAATACAGAAGAAATCGTAGGCATCTTCTTCCGGTGCATGAATCGATATCACAGCATCGTTCCTGTGATACAGACTCTGGATCTCAGAGCAATCCAGACGATGTTCCTGTTGAAGGACATGCCTCAGTACCTATTCCCATTCCTGATGATGTCCCAGATGTCCTCGAAGTTGAAAATTCATTAAAGACAGTCCCTGTTGCTAAACCCAATCCTAATTTTTATGTCACATGATCAGGTCGTATTTCCAGACCTAGTGTAAAATACACAGCAACCTGGACATGCTAGTTTCACTTGTAATTAGTTTTGTATAATTGCATGTCAGATGATCATTTCAGTACAATTGCATGTCAATGATTATTGTCATTATTACTGTGCATGACTTATTTCTCAAAGAGGGAGGATGCAGATCAGAGTGTGTGTTGTGACTTTAAGAAGCATTTCAAAGTGAGGGCATGTGAGTATAAATAAAGAGCATGTGCAGGCAGCAGTGCCATTTTGAGTGAACAGCCAAGTATTAACATGTATGAGTGCAGTAGTCAGTCTGTTTGTAAGTTTATCTAAGTTTAAGTTACTAAGCCTCAATCCAGATGTGTTTGCATGTAATAAAGCTGCATGAATCAAACCCACAACCGTTCATCTGTTTTATCCTGACCAGACGAATGACAGTACGCATGTGTAGATAAGAAATACAATAAAAGAAAAAAAGCTTCTTAAACTAAATGGCCAAAAACTATATCAAGGTTAACATTAAAAAGTTTCAAAAAAACTAAATACACCATCAAGAAAATGAAGGCATCCAATAAACATAGACGAGTAAAAGAAACTAAACACATTTAAAAATTCTTTAGCTGCTTTAGGAAATGAAGGATCAACACCCAGTATTGCTCAAAACTTATCCAAAATGGCACTGGCTACTCATATCAGGTAGATACTGTCATAACACTAGAAACAAATTCAGTGTAAATCTTACCCCTCAAACAACTATGCAAAGCCGACATATCTCACTGAATCTGAAATCTCTATCATAACTGGATAACACTTGCTAAATCTACTGTCTAAAATGAAAGATACATCATCCATGGGCTCTGATAAAATACAAGGCTGTCTAATAATCTTGATTGCAGGTCTTCACTACTGACTACATTAAGTATGTCATTTTGTAGATACAAAATTCTCAGAATGCCTTTTAGAATTAATTCTACCAGTGAAGTATTTCAGCATGCAATTTAGCAATTTTTTTCAGGCTATCTGTGTGCTATAATAGTAGATGATTTGCTAGTTGGAGGCAATGGTGAAGCACAGCACGAGAAAAAGCTCAGGAAAGTTCTGGAAAGAGCAAGTGAAGTGAATCTATAGCTGAATCCTCTGAAATGTAAATTCAGGCTACCAGAAGTTACTTCCATAGGTCATTTATGTACCAGTTCAGGCTTACAACCAGATCCTACCAAACAAACAGCCATTCTTGAGATGTCAGCTCCAGACAATGTCCAAGCCTTACAGCATTTTCTTGGTATGGTTAACTATTTGGGCAAGTTTATATCAGACATCAGTGACTTATCAGCACCTTTGAGAGAGCTGACATGCAAAAATGTTACCTGATCCTGTTTGGAACACCACCAGAGAGCATTTTATGACCTGAAACAGAAAACTGCCAGCCCACCAATGTTAAGATACTATGATACCCACAAACCAGTAATTCTTTCCTGTGATGCTCCAAAGTTCGGTCTTGGTGCAGTTATTCTTCAAGAGGGCAGACCAGTAGCTTATATGTCTAGAACTCTTACTCAAACTGAGATGTAATATGTTCATATTGAGAAGGAACTTTTGGCAATTGTGTTCGCATGATCGAAGTTCCATGATTATATCTATGGCTGAGCTATCCAGACTGAGACTGATCATCAACCTCTAGTCACTATTTTAAAGAAGCCTATGCATACAGCTTCAGCAAGACTACAAAGAATTTGTGCTCAGATTACAAAAGAACAACTTAAAAATGGTCTATTCAAAAGACAAACTTCTTTACCTGGCTGATACTTTATCCAGATCACTCAGAAATACCATAGAAAAGCTTGATGCAGAGAATTTTGACTTTGATGTCATGGAAGTGAGTAATTTTTCTACCAAAAGACTTGATGAGCTAAGAGATCATATGAAGACTGATCCAATTTTGCAAAAGCTCAACCACTTCATCAATGATGGATGGCTGTCAAAGCAATCTTGTGTACCAGCAGAAGTAGAACCTTATTTTCCTTACAGAGATGACATGTTGATGGAAAATGGTATCATTTTCAAAGGTCCTAAAGTTGTCATTCCTACTTCCTTACAACATGAGTACATCCAGATTTTGCATCATGGCCACCCAGGTTTCAAAGCTATCAAAAGAGAGAGAGGACTAGTATTTCTGCCTTTTTTGTCAAAAGATATCGATAAAGTACTTTCATCCTGTTCAGTATGCAATAGTATTAAACCACATTTGCAAAAAGAGCCACTTTAGTTAAAACAGATTCCTGAACTACCTTGGTTAACAGTAACCACTGACATATTCAAGTAGAACAGTCAACATTACTTAGTGTTAGTAGACACTTATTCAAATCGGTTTGAGATTGATCTGTTACCTAACCTAACGTCCTGTACTGTCATTACTAAGTTGAAATGTAATTTCTCAGTCCATGGTAGTCCACACAGAGTTATTTCTGGCAACTTTCCCAGTTTACCAGTCAGCTATTTCAGAAATTTGCAAAAGAGTGGGACTTTATCCATTTTTCCAGTAGTTCTGAGTACCCACAGTCAAACGGCCTAGCTCAACGTGCAGTATAAAGTGCAAAGCAATTACTAGAGAGATCAAAGTGTGACAATACTGATGTTTTCTTGAATTTGCTTAATCTCAGAAATATAGCCCATGACAATTTATTTGGCTCACCTGCTCAGAGATTTCTATCTAGGCAAACCAGAATAACCTTGCCTATCAGTTCCAGTTTGTTGGTGCCTAATGCTAAAAACACCAGAGCAATCAAAGTCCAACTATTCAAAAAGCATTCATTTCAGAAGAATAACTATGATAAAATGAGCAGATTTCTTTGTCCATTGAAAGAAGGAGAGATAGTGAGAATGCAAATGGTGACTGGTTTTGATCGGATTGGTCAAGTGAGAGGTGTATGTGCCTATCCAAGATCCTACTTAGTAGAATCTGAAGGTATAGAATACAGAAGAAATCGTAGGAATCTTCTTCCGGTGCATGAATCGATATCGCAGCATCGTTCCTGTGATACAGACTCTGGATCTCAGAGCAATCCAGACGATGTTCCTGTTGAAGGACATGTCTCAGTACCTATTCCCATTCCTGATGATGTCCCAGATGTCCTCGAAGTTGAAAATTCATTAAAGACAGTCCCTGTTGCTAAACCCAATCCTAATTTTTATGTCACATGATCAGGTCGTATTTCCAGACCTAGTGTAAAATACACAGCAACCTGGACATGCTAGTTTCACTTGTAATTAGTTTTGTATAATTGCATGTCAGATGATCATTTCAGTACAATTGCATGTCAATGATTATTGTCATTATTACTGTGCATGACTTATTTCTCAAAGAGGGAGAATGTAGATCAGAGTGTGTGTTGTGACTTTAAGAAGCATTTCAAAGTGAGGGCATGTGAATAAAAATAAAGAGCATGTGCAGGCAGCAGTGCCATTTTGAGTGAACAGCCAAATGTTAACATGTATGAGTGCAGTAGTCAGTCTGTTTGTAAGTTTATCTAAGTTTAAGTTACTAAGCCTCAATCCAGATGTGTTTGTATGTAATAAAGCTGCTTGAATCAAACCCACAACCGTTCATCTGTTTTATCCTGACCAGACGAGTGGCAGTACGCATGTGTAGATAAGAAATACAATAAAAGAAAAAAAGCTTCTTAAACTAAATGGCCAAAAAGTATATCGAGGTTAACATTAAAAAGTTATCAAAAGAACTAAATACACCATGAGGAAAATGAAGGCATCCAATAAACATAGACGAGCAAAAGAAACTAAACACAATTACAAATTCTTCTTTATCTGCTTTAGGAAATGAAGGATCAACACCCAGTATTGCTCAAAACTTATCCAAAATGGCACTGGCTACTCATATCAGGTAGATACTGTTATAACACTAGAAACAAATTCAGTGTAAATCTTACCCCTCAAACAACTATGCAAAGCCCACATATCTCACTGAATCTGAAATCTCTATCATAACCAGATAACACTTGCTAATAAATCTACTGTCTAAAATGAAAAATACATCATCCATGGGCTCTGAAATACAAAGCTATCTAATAAACAGTGGAAAACACTTTCTAGTAGATATTCTGCTATAGCTATTTAGCAATAACCTAGCCTCTGGTTTTGTCCCTGAAGTATGACACACAGCTGTTTCATCCCACTTCAGAAACTGTTGGGCCTTCCACTGACCCTGGAAAGTACAAACCCATTAGCCTGACTAGTTTCATCTGCAAATCCACGAAGTATATCATAACTGACTAATTAACCATGATATCAAAAAATCTTATAAGGCTTGACCTCCAGAAGTTTAGTTTTGTTGAGTAGATCCTGTCTATTGAATCTGATCCACTTTGAGACAGTAGCTAAAGCCACGGTCAGTGGATGTACTGACCATACAGAATACTTCAATCTGGCAAAGGCATTTAATGTTTTATCACATGCTATCACAATAAACAAACTGAATGAGCTCCACAGTGATTTATACATAGTTAGGTGAATAGCAAATTGGTTGAGAGAATCCTTGTAGTGAGCAAGGCAGGTGTGTCCTTAGCAAACATAAAAGTGACCAGTGTGTTCTTCAGTCTCTTTGTTGGGACTGCTACATTCAGCATATATTTTGCAGATTTCCAAATTACAAAGAGGGATCTCTAGCTAATCAAGTTTGCAGATGACTTCAGACTTGGTGTCATCCTCAATTCCCCCTCAGATATGCAGATGCTCCAGCTGGAACTACTACATGTTAACAGCTGCAGCTCAGGTTAAAGCTAAATGCTTGAACATATAATATCATTGCATTTAGTAAACAATGCCATCATTCAGCTTCTAGAATAGACAACATCCCACTTCAAACTGAATGTATGGTGTGTGACCTTGGAATATGGGTAGATAATACCCTTGTCTTTGGCCATCATATTGCAACAGTGGCTAGAAAATCTTTTTACCTGGTGCAGCTGATTGCAAAGCATATTTCTTCAAGATCCAAGAAAATTTTTCTCCCTCTGTATTCTACATTGCTCAGATTTGTTATCAAATATGATACACCTTTTTGAATGCATCAGATTAGGTATATCAAGCAAAAAGAAAGACTCCAGATGTTTCTATATCATAGAATTAAAAGACAATGGTTAACAGATGAGGCTGGAAGCACTGTCTTTTTATTTAGTGTCCTATAGGGTTCTTAGGGGTAATCTGTGTTTAGCCTTTTGAGCTATTCCAGATCTAGTAGTCCAAGACATCTTATATCTCCATAAATCAAACAGTCCCACCAACATTAAAACCAGGGATCTAAACATACTCCTGCAAATAAAGAAAACACAGTGGACAAACAGATTTTAAATGTAAAGATTATCCCTTCTTTGGAACAAACTTCCACAAGTACACCCTTAGTATGACTGGCCTAATGGTGCTTGAAAAAGGAGGAAATGTCTAAGGGTGGTTATTGGCAAGGCACAAATAGCTGGGGGGCAGTTGCCTTGTACATTTTAGGAGTCTATGATTCTATGGTTCTATATTGCTTAGTAATGCACATGCTGTATTTGCTTATATTACTTTCCCAGGCACAAATTATGCATGCGCGCACACACACACACACACACACACACACACACACACACACACACACACACACACACACACACACACACACTCACACACACACACATACACACACACACACACACACACACACACACACAGACACACACACACTACAATAACAATGAAAAGAGTACAAAACTCTTAAAATGTAAAGTACCAGGAACATATGCAGTTCATGTTTAAAATAAATCAAAATATATACTAAAAATTCTTCCTAAAGGAATACTCAGTTGTAGTCAAGGGCGCCCACAGGCAGGTGCAAGGGGGTGCACTTGCACCCCCCTGGAATCGGATCGGCTGACGAGTTAATGCTGTAGTTTTTTTTTTTTTTTTTTAGTCCGTTCTTCTTTAAGAAGAAGTCTGTACTGACGGTCCAGTCGCAGGCGTGCTGACATCATCACTCTCGCTCATATTAACAAGTTTATGAGCGGGAATTCACACGGACGGTTTCGCAAGCGGGAGGATTCGAGCGGGAACCGAAACGGACGATTTGCAAGTGGGAGGAAACGGATGGAAGATGGGACTGGTTAGTTTATGGCAGTGCATTTTCATTTGTTTTTATTATTGTCCTTTTTCATTAGAACAATGCAGTTGTGTAAAAGTTACTATTTTCTGTTACTGCCTCACAGTGCTTGAGTCTGTGGTTTGTTTTCTAGTGGATTACCCTCTGTGCAGAGTGTCTATATCCTTCCTGTGCACACATGTTTTTTATGCAGACTTTTTTCCTTCCTTATCCCAGAAATATGCAGGTAGCTAAACTCCTAACTGTTCCAGTGTATGTATGGGTGTGTGTGTGTATGGGTGTGTGTATGTGTGTGTGTGTATGGTGTGTGTATGGTGTGTGTATGGTGTGTGTATGGGTGTGTGTGTGTGTGTGTATGGTGTGTGTATGGGTGTGTGTGTGTGTGTGTGTATATGGGTGTGTGTGTGTGTATATGGGTGTGTGTGTGTATATGGGTGTGTGTGTGTGTGTATGGGTGTGTGTGTGTGTGTATGGGTGTGTGTGTGTATGGGTGTGTGTGTGTATGGGTGGGTGTGTGTGTGTGTGTGTGTGTGTGTGTGTGTGTGCACACATGCATGCATGTATGTGTCTGTGTATGTTGGTTGGGTTGGTGTCTGTATGTCTGCGTAAACTGACTGTCTGTTGTGTTTATTCTGAATGCTGTGCCTTTCTCCAGTTAATTTTTCTGTGTTGCCTCAGTATATGTCTCATATTTTTTTCTGAAATTAATCTTGGAGCATCTTTCTAATTACTTATTCTATTAACAAAAATAACCGATTAACTTTAGCTCCACCATGATTTTAATATCACCTCTCAATCACACCTGGATTGGCAGCTTTAGTTTGCTTTTTCATTGAAATGATACCGGACTACGAAGGAATGAATAAATGACCTGACCCATAGTTTTGCTGTGTACTGACATCAGTGTTTGTTGTAGCTAGTATATTTAGAGTGAATGCAAGCACCTTATACACCCCCTCACCTTTTACTTCAGATCCTTTCTGACTGCAGTTAAGCCTAATGCTTCTATGATGCTGTGTCGAGCAAGAATATTTTTTAATTACCTTGTGTCCTTTGAACAATGGACTAGATGTGAGTTTGGTGAATTCCTTTTAGACTCTGCATTGCAACTGCTGGTGAAAATTTGGGCTGGCTGTTTCTTGTTTGTGACTTTATATTTCTTAAGATGATCTGTGGCTATGCTTTTGTCAGTACATACCATTGGTGGGTAGAGAATAAGTCTTGAACCCTATACCTTGGGCCCAAGTGGCAAGAGCCTGAATTCCCTACCCACTACCATTTGTAAAAATGTTGCAGGTTTTCCCTCATACTTTTCTGTTCCTCATAAAATCTGTGGTTTCTGTATGTGTCCTTGTTGCCTGACAGCTACATGTTCTCTGGTTTGATTATTGGCTGTCTGGAGTGTTTCTCCCTGGACCTCTGCTAAAATTTGCTTTTTTCTAAGTCAGACTTTCCTGGTTAAAAAATGGACACTCATTTCAATGTCAGACTACATATTCTTCAGAAAGTGCATGGTAACAAAAGCTTTTATTTTAGCAATTTTCGTCTAAGTGTACAAGATGGATATTTGAAATGTATCCCTGTCTTTGGGACTGTATTCCCCCCATTATTGGCTTCATCCAGGTTTTGTACTAAGGTTGAGAGCTATGGTGAGAACTGAATTCACTGAATATGTTTGGGGCTATATTCCCCATTACTGCTTTGTCTGGGTGTTTTTGTTAAGAGGTTGAGAGCTATGGTGAGAACTGAATTCACTGAATGTTTGGGGTTGTATTCACCCATTATTGGCTTTGTTCAGGTATTTTGTGCTAAGAGGTTGACAGCTGTGCTATGGTGAGAACTGAATTCACTAAATGATAGCCATTTAAGTTTCAGTCTTCCTCTTTCACAAAACAGCTGATTTGGCGTAGTGGTATGTTGCTCTGACTGTTTTGCACAGGGTCCCCTGGGTTCAAGGCGTGGCAGTGAAATGTATGGTGGTAACGCAGCATTTTATTCTAGCAACTTTCCAACATTATACAAGCAATGTTTAAAATGTGTCCCTGTTTTTGGCCTTTAGTCCCCCAATAAATTTTGGCTTTTCCAGATTTCTTGTGCTACAACGTTCAGAGATACAGCTGAGTGTCGAGTAGATTTTACAAGGAGCTGAGAGCTGCAGGGGAGCAAAAGTTTAGTGCTGCTTATGTTTAGTCTGCTCGCACTGTTAATAGCACAACAGGATAGTGTACTTGCTTTTGATGCTGAAGGCTGTGGGTTCTACTCCTGCAGTAGGTAGATACATTGCTGATACTGTACTGTGCTGTAAAGGGGGTGGATGCTGCAGTTCTTTTGGCAAAGATACCTAGTAACTATGAACCTGTTATCAGTTTGCTATCCATTCCCTATTGCGATATTACTAGCTTATTTTTTATTGCATGCAACAAAGTCAAGTTATTCTTCAAGGGTAACAGACACTTTATTTGTAGATTAAACAATGACATATAAAGTGTTTGCTAGCAGCAACCTCTTTATTAGTTACAAATTTCTTTAATGTGGATTTTACTACAGAGATTGTGCATATCTTTTACTGATACTGGTGGACTATAGAAGGTTGAATAGACTTTATGATGGAAATGTTCTGAATTGGGCAGTTTTGTCATTGGTGTATGCATTTTGTTTCATTGTTTACTGGAAAAATGTTCAAAACAAATTTAAAATGCCCTCTAACAACTGTACTGTACTGTACAAGGAATATAATGTAATACAGTCAGGAAGGTGTATCAAAGAGCATGTGTATGTTATGTTCGAGGGGCCTATGATTTTGAAGACAGCCCAGAGTTTATCTGCCACTGGCAAAATGTATTTTCTTTGAATGTGGGTTTCAATGCTGTTTCAATGCATGTGAGTTTCGAAGGTAGAGAAGTGTTAATGTTAGTCTATTTTCATTGTCAGACTGCATTGCTTTGTTTAACAGATATGTATTAGGGTTTGTGCTGTAAAATGCAAAATAAAACTTTCAAATGAAATCCTAAATCATCGCAGAAGTAAAGCAGTATGCACATTAGTGTTTATGGTAAATGGGGCAAAATAACCAAGGAATAGGACATTGGAATGGCTGCAGGGGGGAGGCTCCATTTGACCATGATTTTGTGAGGGGGGTAGCAAACTCAGACAGCCCCGGTTGAACTATACCTCTCAGTTGTCCATATATTTGCAGAATGAATAGATATTTGCTTCTTATTTTTGGTTTGTTCCTCATAAAATTTGTGGTTTTCTAGCAAATCATTTAGGAATTAAGCCAGTAAATGACAGACATTGAGTTTCAGACGTCATAACCTTCAGAAAAATGCATGCTAATGCAAGACTGTCTTAAGTTTATACAAGAGCAATTTTTAGTAGTGTTTGTATGTTCCCCCCAATATATTTGGGCCTTGTCCAGATTTCCTGCATTAAGAGGTTGAGAGGTACGTGCAAATCACTTTGTAGATTAGAAATATCCAAACCTGTCATTTGTCCCCAATTTTGGCTCAAAATGTTGCTCTCCCCTAATAATCCCTCCTCCAAAATGGCAATTTTGGAAGAAAATGTGGAGGGTTTACAATTATATATAACTGTAGTGATCAGAGTTATAGATTACTTTTATTTCAGAAATGCATGCAGATGCTCTTATTTTGTTAGCTGCTCAAGTTAACAATGTTAATATTAAAAGTGTCCCTTTTTTGACAGGTATTTTTGCATCACGTTTTGGTCTGTTTTTCATAAAATTGTGGTTTTCTGGCAAATTAGTGGCAAGTCATTAAAGATTGAAGTTAGAAAATAATGGCAGACATTTGAGTTTCAGATTTTATACCCTTTAGTACGAATTTTCTGATGCAAGATCTACTACTGTTCTATTATCTAAGTTAATAAGAGCAATATTTAAAAATTGGCCTTATTTTTTTGCCTGTGTCCCACTTCTAGTTCTATGTATGGCTTTGTCCAGATTTCTTGCTCTGAAGTTGAGGTATGAGTGTCAGAGCCATCACTGTCAGCCAGAGACATTTCAAATTATGACACACTTATTGCACCCCACCCCCCATTGAAGTGGCTCTGGATGTGTCCAAGGAAGGCAAGGAGCAGTTATGCAGTGTAAGTGTGCAGAGTATTCCCCATCCAAGGTAGATCACAAATACGACTGTGGCTTTTCATCTGTCCTTGATTTTGCAGAATGTTCTGGTTTTCTATCAGATTTTTATACTGTTGATTTATGCTTCTTATTATTCAGGAACTGCATGCTGTCACAGTGCCCTGCTGCACTGTTTAAGTAGCCATGGTTTAATGAACATCAGGTAAGCTTGTCGGAGATTGTAAGATGCAACTAAGCTTTAGTAAGCATATTGTTAAAGAATTACCAGCATTGAAAGCCTTTTCGTTGTTGCCATGCAGAGAATATTTACATAACTAGATAATGTATAAGCCTTGGGTATTGAAATGCATATGACAGTATTTGTAATAAAAGGACAGGATTACAGTATTTTCAGAAGCTCATTACGTTTTATTGGAGACCAGTGTCTTATAGCAGTGTCTGTGTGTTAGTACACTTTTGTAGTTGGGTGGCTTTAATGGTATATGGTAAATAAGCATTGCTACCTTACTTAAAAGCCAAGCCCTGCAACAACTAGGTAAGCTCCACACTGAAGTCAAAACACAATAGCTCTGGTGGGTAAATGTACTCTGTAGTAATAAAAAAAGGCAAATGTTTGAAATAGCTACAGCTTATGTGCAAACACAATAGGTAGTGATGAAACAATGCTCTGCTAAAAATGCTTTAATGCTCCACATTGCTGAGCTGCAGATCAGTTATCATTGGCTACCAGGATTTCACCCACTTCAGATCAAGCACGGTGCCGTTCAGTGCAACCTTCCCAGAACTAATTCAAGTCTGACCAGAATTATTTTGTGTGTGTGTATAAGAGGGAGGTAGCATACCCTCAGCTGTCCAGGTTTTGCAGAATGTCCAGATTTTTGCCCCATTTTCCTCCTAAAAGGATTGAAGTTGCTAAATGAGACACTTCAGTTTTAGATGTCATATCATTTAGAAAAATGCATACTAACACAAATCCTGTTACTCTTGCAATTTTCTAAGTTTATGAGAGCCATATGTATAATCTGTCCCTATTTATTTTAGGCTTTGTCCAGATTACTTGCACTAAGGTTGAGGCCTTGAGGGGTGTGGTATGTTTGTGAGAGAGAGAAAGTGAAATGCCCAAGTTAGAATTAGCAGGTGGAATTATGTGCATTTTCAAGGAACTGAGTTTTAAGGGAAGCTAAGTTTACTGCTGCTCATGCAAAGTCTATTTATAATGTGCAACTGTTTTGTTTAGCAAATGGTATCTCTATTGTGGTATAAAGTTTTAAAGCTATGTTAGTAGCACAAGTAGAATACTTGCATCTTAATGGAGAGGCTTGAGGTTATATTCCTACAGCATGTACATCTGTATGCTGCAGTCCTGAGGATGTCCTCCTTTGGATGAGATGCCTAATAACTATGAACCTGTTTTTCAGCTTGCCATCCATTTTCTATTGCAATATACCAGCTTACCATTTTTTAATTTAACATAGGCAATTTATTCTTTGACGGAAGCAGGCACTGAATTTGTAGATGAAACACTGAAATATATAGTTTTCTAGCAACAACATCTTCATTAGTTTCAGATATCTTTAATGTGGAATTATTCAGATTACTTTTACTCTGGCAGAGACACTCAAGTGTTGCTGTATAATACAAGGGATATAATTCAATTATATATTATAATTAATACAATCAGGTAAATCAAATCTTTTGCATGGCCCTAACAGTGTTCAAGGAGCTTATTGCTTGAAAACAGTTCAAAGGTAAATAACCTGCCACTGGCCAGATGCATTTTCTTTGAATGTGGGTTTCAATGCTGTTTCATTGAATGCGAGTTTCAAAAGTAGAGAAGCTTTAATGCCAAGTCTGTTTTCATTGTAAGACTATTGCTTTGTTTAGGTTTAGTAAATGTCTCAGTGTTTGGGCTATAATGTTTGAAATAGAAGTTGTAAATTAAATACAACTGCCTGTAATCATTGTAGAACTAAAGCATAAAACAGTATGCACACAGAGATTTGAACAGTGTCTACGGCAAATGGAGAGAAATAGCCAAGTAATGGGACACTGGAATGGCTGTGTGGGCGGGGCTTGGGAGTGGATGTGGGCGGGGTTATGTTGGCAGGGGGTGGGGAGAGCTATGTGGGTGGGGCTCTGGGTTTGCACCCCCCTGCAAAAAATCCTGCGGGCTCCCTTGGTTGTAGTGTAGGTCAGAGGTCCACATTGTAAACAGAAGAAATTCTGAACACAGATGGGTGGTTTCTATATCTAATTCTCCAATGGAAGCAAGATAAACTAACTTGGAAGCTATTTGTTTAGTGAAGCTGCTACATAATCAGATTAAATTTTTAAAAAAATGCATTTTCTGTGGAATAAAAACAAACTGAGAAGGAATACAGGGATGAACAATTGTGGCTGGGAAAACCCCAACTTCCCTTATCAAGACAACTAAGATAAGAAACAAAAGGAGAAGTATTGTCATGAATCAGAGGGTCTCTATGTTCTGAACAACAAAATAAAATAGCTTGGAAAGCTGGCCCCTCGAGTATGAGACTGATGGTGATATATTACAGACAGGACGTTCCAAGGTTTACTTGGCAAAGCACAGAGCTTTACTTACTGTAACTAAACAGATACAAGCATGCAAAATCTGAAGATAATGCTACTCAATGCTAGAAGTCTGAACCTCAAAATGCATTGTCTTGAGGCAGTAACTGAGACCTGGTTGAAGGCTCCAGAGAGCACCCCTGCAATACCAGGCTACAACTCTTACCACACTTTTCTGCCACAAACCAAGACCGAAACACTAAAGGTGGAGGAATGTCCATATTCACCAAGGATATTCACACCTCCAGGCTAGTTTGCCCATCACAATGCATCTGAAATTCTCCAGGTGCAACTAACACTAGGTAAGACTGCAATCCAAATTGTAGCTTGCCCCACAATTCTCACTACACCTTTCTAAACATACTGGAAAACACCCTAATACTGGGTGATTTCAACTACCCTGCCATTAACTGGGAAAACTACTTGGGTACAAATAACTTTTCCCAACAGTTCTTGGAATTCATAAATTCCAATGCCCTGGTTCAACTAATCCATTGTCCCACCAGGGGCTCCAATATCCTAGACCTGGTCATTACCAACATGGGAGATAGATGCTCCACACCAGTGGTCAGCCCCTCATTGGTCAGGTCTGACCATAATCAGATCACCCCTGACATCCACATCCCATCCCCACCCCCACCCCCCAGTAAGGAAACCTCCGTAAAAAACTTCTCCAAAGCCAACTTCATGCTACTCAAGTCAGAAGTGACAAACTTCATGACACCCATGCAGACAGGAGCTGAAAGTTCGACTGCTGAATCCTACACTATGGCACTGTACGACCACATCCACTCGTGCATGAATCGTGCCATCTCAAATAGAACCAAGACGCTCTCCTCCAAAAAAAGGAAGCCAATCTGGTGGTCCCCTGCCATAAACAAACTATATAACAGAAGAAAGAAGCTGTTGCAGAAAAGAAGAAAATCCCAGGATGCAAAAAACTCCCTTACCAGCCTCATTAAGAAGATGAGATCCCTCATAAAATCCTCCAAAGCTAGTTATGAAAATAAAATTGCCAAAGATTCCAAAGACAACCACAAGGTATTCTATTGTTATGTCAAGAATCTAAATGGCAATGCTCAGATATGCTCCGAGCTACAACATAATGTCATTAAATATACTGATCCCAAGGATATTGCCAATATCCTGGTAGATCGCTTTAGTGCCAACTTCACCCCCCTCTTATCCCTAAAGGGCCCATCTCAATACCAAAAGATTGCCAAATTCTGGTAATCATGGCCTCACAGGTAGAAACCGCACTCTCCAAAGCTACGAATACAGCATCCATGGGACCAGATGACATCCCAGGCTGTGCAATACATGAACTATAAAATGAACTGGCACCTCACCTAAATGTCATGTTTAATCATAACCTCACCTCAGGCTTCGTGCCCACTGAGTGGCGCACAGCTACAGTTATCCCACTCCACAAGGGGGGATCCACCTTGGATCCCAGGAACTACCTTCCCATCAGTCTGATGAGCCTGATCTGCAAGGGCATGGAATGCATTATCATGGAGCTTATAAACAAAGACATTGGCAAACTTCAAACACTGAACCCCACCCAGTTGGGGTTTGTGAAGGGCCAATCTTGTCTCCTGAATCTGACTGACTTTTTCGAATCAGTCTCCAGAGCTTTGGTCAAGGGTAAGGCGGTCCACACAGCATATCTGGACCTCGCCAAGGCCTTTGACACCATCCCCCACTCTGGAATCATAGATAAACTTACTAAGCTGGGCATAAATCCCTACGTCACTCAATGGGTTGCCAACTGGCTTACTGACAGAACCCAGACTGTAAAAGTAGCCAACTCGAAATCCAGCTCCAGACAAGTGACAAGTGGAGTACCTCAGGGTTCCATTCCCAGGACCGGTCTTGTTTGGCATCTACTTCTCTGAAGTACAGGCCAACATTAAGGGACTATGGCAAACAAAGTTCGCATATGACTGCAAACTGGGAGGCATTACTGAATCCTGAAATGATGTGGATATACTACAAAAGGGCCTTACAGAAACAGATGCTTGGTGCCAGAGCCATGGGCTCAGGCTCAATGCCAAGAAATGTATAGTTATTCCCCTTTGGGAAAAACCATGTACCCATGAATTACCACATAGGTGGCAGTACACTAAACACCAAAAGTGTGATGAGAGACTTAGGGACACAGGTGGACAGCGGTCTCACCTTCGATAACCGCATCGCCGCAACAGTCAGGAAATCCTTCTATGTGGCACACTTCATCACTAAGGGCTTTTCATCCAGAAATAAGGAGGTCATTGTCTCACTGTACTCATCCCTCATTAGACTCATTATAGAGTACAACGCCCTGTTTGGTATGTACCTCACAAGATATCTGCAACAGCTGGAAAGGCCACAGAAATACCTTACTAAAAGAATCACCATTCCTAAAGCAGATGCCCTTTACTGACCGTCTAAAAAAACTCCAGCTATACTCTGTGGCATATCATCTACTCAGAGATTATCTCTGCTTAACATATGAGGCCATGTCAACCCTGAGTTGTTGGACATGCTCCACTTAAAGAAATCCCAATCCCTCAGAGCCACATGCTCCAAGGATCTAAACTTTGTCATCACAATTAACAAAACATGCTGGAGGAATAGGCTCCTGACCCAGAGATTCCCCATACTCTAGAATAGACTGCTCATACATGTCAAGCAGAGTGCCTCCTTGGCCCTCTTCAAAAGGAACCTTGACGATTGGATGGGAGATAGGAAATTCACACCAGGGATCATATCAGTCGCTCTGCTAGACAGGGGTCCAGGGAAGTAAATATTGTGGGAAGAAACATCTAGAGAATTGTTATGGCTAGGCTTGTATAGGCCCTAGGGCTGATAACCTAGTAACAACCTATGAACCTATAAAAGGTAATGATATCAAGAAATTAGTAACACTTCTCTCATACTCCAGAGTGGGTTAAAATATATTCTGATTGTGAGAGTAGGCTGTTGTGAAGCCATTTCTGGCATAGTGTTCAGATCCTAAAAGAAGCTCTTTACAACATCTAGTAGAAATGCAAGACATTTTAACATAAAACCCACATTAACATACAAAGAATCTGGGAAAACACATCGTCTACAGTTTGACACAATTCAAAGTGCTTCTTTTAGAAATGATTTGTGTTCTTTGTTAGTCAGTAAAATATTTATATATTTACTTTATTTGAAAAATGCTAAAATACTGAAATCTTAAGCACTGTACATATACAGCAATTACGGTATGAATGCTAAAAATAACAATAGGAATCTAGTAAAACTGCATAACAAAATATAGAACTATAAAATGGTTAAACAAATACATCTATTCAAAACTTTAAAAATGCAGTGGTACCTATAGACACTGGCATGTAAGTTTAAAGCTAACATAATGTAAGGTAATACGAAAGGGCATCCTCTTAAGCAAATAAGTATTTCAAAAGATATTTATTAGAATTCACAGAAAACATAAGGATTTACATTTAGCTGGGTAAGTTTATCCATTATACTTGTGTGGGATAGTAGTAAACAGTTTTGTGAGTTCTAGATATGCAGATTTTTCCTTCATCCCAGTGCTTCTTTAACTTTTTTGAAAAAAATTAGAGCTTTTATTGAAAACACCAATCAGATTAAGTAGGCAGGATATGCCCTTGACAAACCCAAACTAGCTTGGATTGAGAGTTTGTAGATCACCTCATTTATTAATGCCATAATAATCCTTTCTGTAACTTTTACAGATAAGGCTGGTCAGGGTTATTGGGCTATAACTGCCTGGGTCTACTGATCCCCCACATTTGTGCAGCAATCCTTCACTCATCTGTCACAAACCTCATATAGAGGCTGATATTAAATAGCCTTTGTAGGGAGTTTGAGAGGTTCTGTTTCATACTGACCATTAGCCTGGCATGTTATCCATCCCCATAGAAACAGTGTTCTTTGGCCTTGTATAGTGCTTGGGGAGGGGGTTGTGGATGCTGGTATGTGTTTTGGAACTGTGGGAAGACAAGAGGGGTGACGTTAAAAGCTAAACGTATCTGCTACTAGATTTTTATGTCCTTTGGGTCAGAGTTTGTGATCACAGTCAGTTATAATTTAGGGTGTTTATCTGAGACTGCACCTTTTACTTGCGGTATCCCTCAGGGGTCACTACCTGGTCCAATGTTATTGAGTTTAGTTTCCACCACCATACTCGGTAATAAGTCATGCTGTTTAAGTATATAATGACTAGGAGGTTATTTTTATCATATCCAGTGAATGAGGCTATGAAGTAATAAAAAAATATCTTACTGTCATCTGTTGTGTATCAGAACATGACATTAATTTTAGTATAGATAAATGTAAATGAAGGTTTCTGAGCAAACAATCAATAATGAAGCAAACAGCTCATGAAATTGTGATGCAATATAAAGATTTAGGGAATCACAATAACAGATACATTTTCATTTTTACTCTTCTAGGCATAATAGTTAAGAAAGCTATGAAACAAGTGAGTTTGCTGTTAAATTGTTTTCTATAAGAAAACTGGACAGTAAGACCAGTCTAGTTAAGACTTATATATGCTTAGTTTTGGAATATAATTAACTACGTTTGCATTAAAACTAGAGACAATTCATACAGTTAGAATCAGGCCAGCAAAAAGTTATCAAGAAAATCGCACTTGTGAGGAATTTGCTATGTATGAAAAGGTGTGAAAAGTTAGATATTTTCCATGCATTGCAGGTATTTTCAAGGTATCCAAATCCTGGCATACAGAGTAATGCTCAATGAAGCCCGAGGAGTACCACTAAATATGGATGTGTTCAGTTCATCATATTAGACATATAGAAACAGCAATTTGAACCACAGCAGAAAAATTATTCCCATAATTTGGAACAAGCTACCCTTAACAATATACTAGCCATCGACAGTATATTTAAGAATAATTTAGATACCTGGATAAACTCAAATGTCTATAACCTTGCATTTTCGGAGTCATTGTTCCTAAACAGTGTTTGAGCCTGAATACTGTATCAGACTTCTGTGGGTCCATTATGTCTAATCAAAATTCAGAAACTATAAAAAAAAGCTGCTCATATGCAATGGTATATAGGATATTAATTCAAGTACAGAAGCCATCAAAATGTGTACACAAGGAATAGTGAATATCACACAGAAGAATACCTAACACATTATTAAAAATATTTTTGTAGCATTGCCTCCCCTCTCACACATCATTACTTTGCTATTTTCACTCCAAAGTCACAGGTTACTCCAAGTGATCACTTAAAAAATATATAAAATGATCATTCCTTCTTTGCGATACTGTGATTTTGAAAATGCACATATTATCATTACAGCACATACTAAACAAAACAACCTTGGCTAATACAATCACCCAGTTAAAGAAAGCAGTTTCAGCTCAAGCACCAGAAGGTAAACTACCTTATGCTACTGGTCCCAAGCTATCGCCCAAGTGAAATACATCTCACTAAATGATGTTATTGTATATAATTAATAAGTGAAGGCATCATAGTCAACATAAAATGTTTTTAGCTGAGCCCTCTTAGCTTGAAGCTAGTTAAACTGAGATCCACATTATCTTAGACAGCTATAAATATCTTCTGACCTCTTCAAAGCCAAAAACATAATTAAGTAATAAAGTACAATCACAGGTTATGTTGTTATGATAAACAAACTGTCGGACTGCAGTGTGATATTATCTCTCTTACTCTTAGGATATCAGCATGGTCCCTGTGAATACCTTAGTGCTATTACTGTAATTTGGCTTGCATTTTCTTTAAAATCCTATGGTTTATTAACTTATACCTGGTGCAGCTGATTGCAAAGCATATTTCTTCAAGATCCAAGAAAATCCTTATTCCTCTCTATTCCACATTGCTCAGATTTGTTATATGATACACCTTTTTTAATGCATCTGATTAGGAATATCAAGCAAGCAAAAAGAAAGACTCTATATGTTTCTATATCACAGACTTAAAAGACAAGGGTTACCAGGTGAGGCTGGAAGCACTGTCTTTTATTTAGTGTCCTATATGTTCCTTATGGGTGATATGTGTTTAGCCTTGTGAGCTATTCCAGATCTAGTAGTCCAAGACATCTTATATCTCCATAAATCAAACAGCCCCACCAACATTAGAACCAGGGAGCTAAACATACTTCTGCAAATAAAGCAAACACAGTGGAGAAACAGATTTTAAATGTAATGATTACCCCTTCTCTGGTGCAAACTCCCGCTCTAAATTAAGACAACTGGATAAGTATCCACAAGTACACCCTTTTTAATTTCTCCAAATCTTTTGGGATTCTAATACCATGATGGGAATGGACCTCATTCCTAACTCAAAGTACTATTAAAGTTCATGAAATTAGTATTGTTTCACTCTTTGATCTCAGCCAACAGTGCTCTTGGCAGCACCCGCAATGTTCCCAGTAATGACTCCTTCTGCAATTCGTACGGTGTTACATGTATTGTTAGCATATCTAAATATGATTGTAGACTCTTTTTATAAGACCCGCTGCTCCTACTACTATTGAAACTATCTGGGCATCTTTCTTCCACACTGCTCTCATTTCTGCCTGCAAATCCTGATATTTTATAACTTTGTGTCTCTTGGTACACAAGACACTGCAGTCATTGGGTGTGGCAATTTCAATAATCAGTGCTTCTCTTGTTTTCTTTTTTTGGAACACTATATCCGGTTTTCTAGCATCTATCTTTTGAACTGTTGCAATGGATGATCCCATGTGATGTATACTTCTTCATTTTCTATGATGCTTTGTGGCTCATGTTTCCAGTGTTTTTCAGCCACTTCAATACCATAATATTTGCACAATATGCAAACAATACCCTTAGTATGATTGGCCTAATGCTGCTTGAAAATTGAGGAAAGGTCTAAGGGTGGGTACTGGCAAGGCACAAATAGCCAGGGGGTGGGGGCAGTTGCTTTGTACATTTTATGAGTCTCTGATTCGATGGTTGTATATTTCTTAGTAATATACATGCTTTATTGGCTTATATTACTTTCCCAGGCACAAATGACACATTGTGCATGCGCGCACACACACACGCGCACACACACACACACACACACACACACACACACACACACACACAATACAATAACAATGAGAAGAGTACAAAACTCTTAAAATGTAAAGTACCAGGAACATATGCAGTACATATTTAAAATAAATCAAAATATTTACTAAAAAATCTTCCTAAAGGAATACTCAATTGTAGGGTAGGTCAGAGGTCCACATTGTAAACAGAAGAAATTCTGAACACAGATGGGTGGTTTCTATATCTAATTCTCGAATGAAAGCAAGCTAAACTAACTTAGAAGCTACATGTTTAGTGAAGCTGCTTCCTAATCAGATTAAATAAAAAAAAAAATGCATTTATCTGTGGAATAAAAACAAACTGAGAAGGAATACAGGGATGTACAATTGTGGCTGGGAAAACCCCAACTTCCCCTGTCAAGACAACTAAAGGTATGAAACAAAAAGAGAAGTATTATCATAAATCAGAAGGTTTCTATATTCCGAGCAACAAAATAAAATAGCTTGGAAAGCTGGCCCCTCGAGTATGAGGCTAAAGGTGACATGTTACAGACAGGAAGTTCCAAGGTTTATTTGGCAAAGCACAGAGCTTTACTTACTGTAACTAAACGGTAATGATATCAAGGAATTAGTAACACGTCTGTCAGATTCCAGTGTGGGTTAAGAGATATTCTGATGGTGAGATCAGGCTTTGGTTGCAACCATTTCTGGCATAGGGTTCAGATCCTAAAAGAAGCACTTTACAACATCTAGTAGAAATGCAAAGCATTTTAACACAAAACCCACATTGACATACAAAGAATCTGGGAAAACACATTATCTACAGTGCTTCTTTTAGAAATGATTTGTGTTCTTTTTTAGTCAGTAAAATATTTCTACATTTACTTTATTTAAAAAATGCTAAACTACTGAAATCCTAAGCACTGTACATATACAGCAATTACTGTATGAATGCTAAAAATAAAAAGGATCTAGTAAAACTGCATAACAAAATATAGAAATATAAAATTTATTTATTTATTTGAAGTTTGTCTGCCAGGATGGTCCATTGGGCCAAGTGAACCCATTTTCAATGGAGTCCTGGGGAGAAAAGCTCCATAGGTACAATATCAAGTAACAATATATAAAAGTAATACAATAGCATAATGTCAAGAAAAGAATAAAATTAAAATAAAATAAAATGTTATACGTAAATAAATCAATTCAAAACTTTAAAAATGCAGTGGTACCTGTAGACACTGGCATGAAAGTTTAAGGCTAACATAATGTAAGGTAATACAAAAGGGGCATCCTCTTAGGCAAGTAAGTATTTCAAAAGATGTTTATTAGACTTCATGGAAAACATAGGGAGTTACATTTAGCTGGGTAAGTTTATCCACTATACTTATGTGTGGGATGGTAGTAAACACTTTTGTGAGTTCTAGATGTACATATATTTCCCCTCATCCCCTTGCTTCTTTAACTTTTTTGAAAAAATCAGCTAGGTTAAACCTTTTTGTTGGAAATACCAACCAGATTAAGTAGGCAAGGTCTGCCCTTGACAAACCCAAACTAGTTTGTGCTGAGAGTTTGTAGATCACCTCATTTATTAATTACATAATAATCCTTTCTGTAACCATTACAGATGAGGCTGGTCAGGCTTATTGGCCTGTAACTGCACGGGTCTATTGATCCCCCATGTTTGTGCAGCAGGCTGATTGCTGCAGTCTTTCACTCATCTGTAACAAACCTCATATGGAGGCTGACGTTAAATAGCCTCTGTAGGGAGTTTGACAGGTTCTGTTTCAAATTGACCATTAGCCTGGTATGTTATCCAGCCCCATAGAAGCAGTGTTCTTTGGCCTTGGATAGTGCTTGGAGGGGGGGGGTTGTGGATGCTGGTATGTGTTTTGAAACTGTGGGAAGAGAAGAGGGGTGAAGTTAAGAGCTAGTAGATTATGTCCCTTGGGTCAGAGTTTGTGAACACAGTCAGTTATAATTTAGGGTGCTTATTTGTGACTGCACCTTTTACTTGCGGTATCCCTCAGGGGTCACTACCTGGTCCAATGTTATTGAGTTTAGTTTCCACCACCATACTCAGTAATAAGTCATGTTTTTTAAGTATATAATGACTAGGAGGTTATTTTTATCATATCCAGTGAATGAGGCTATGAAGTAATAAACAAAAAATATCTTACTGTCATCTGTTGGTGGGCATCAGAACATGACATTAATTTTAGTATAGATAAATGTAAATGAATGTTTCTGAGCAAACCATCAATAATGAAGCAAACAGTTTGTGAAATTGTGATGCAATATAAAGATTTAGGGAATCACAATAACAGATACATTTTCATTTTTACTCTTCTAGGCATAATAGTTAAGAAAGCTATGAAACAAGTGAGATTGCTGTTAAATTGTTTTCTATAAGAAAACTGGACAGTAAGACCAGTCTAGTTAAGACTTATATATACTTAATTTTGGAATATAATTCATTACTTTTGCATTTAAACTAGAGACAATTAATACAGTTAGAATGAGGCCAGCAAAGAAATATCAAGAAAATCACACTTGGGAGGAATTTGCTATGTATAAAAAGGTGTGAAAAGTTAGATATTTTCCATGCACTGTAGGTATTTTCAAGGTATCCATGTCCTGGCATACAGAGTAATGCTCAGTGAAGCCCTAGGAGTTCAGACTAAATATAGATGTGTTCAGTTCATCATATCAGACATATAGAAACATCAATTTGAACCACAGCAGAAACATTATTCCCATAATTTGGAACAAGCTACCCTTAACAATATACTAGCCATCCAAACAAAGGCTCTTGGAAACAAACTCTAGTCAACAAAAAAAGCAAAATTAAGTCCGTTTAATATGAAGCGCTTTTCGTCGCCTGCAATGAGAAAACTTCTTCAGATCTGAAGAAGTTGCCTCATTGCAGGCGACGAAAAGCGCTTCATATTAAACAGACTTAATTTTGCTTTTTTTGTTGACTAGAGTTTGTTTCCAAGAGCCTTTGTTTGGTTGTATTAGTACTTTTTCATTAGTTTGTTTTTGTTTGAATATACTAGCCATCAACAGTATATTTAAGAATAATTTAGATACCTGGGTAAACTCAAATGTCTATAGCCTTGTATGTTCGGAGTCAGTGTTCCTAAACAGTGTTTGAGCCTGAATACTGTATCAGACTTCTGTGGGTCCATTATGTCTAATCAAAATTCAGAAGCTATAAAAAAAGCTGCTCATATGCAGTGGTATATAGGATATTAATTCAAGTACTGAAGCCATCAAAATGTATACACAAGGAATAGTGAATATCACACAGAAGAATACCTAACACATTATTAAAAATATTTTTGTAGCATTGCCTCCCCTCTCACACATCATTACTTTGCTATTTTCACTCCAAAGTCACAGGTTACTCCAAGTGATCCCGTAAAAAATGTATAAAATGATCATTCCTTCTTTGGGATACTGTGATTTTGAAAATGCACATATTATCATTACAGCACATACTAAACAAAACAACCTTGGCTAATACAATCACCCAGTTAAAGAAAGCAGTTTCATCTAAAGCACCAGAAGGGAGACTACCTTATGCTACTGGTCCCAAGCCATCGCCCAAGAGAAATGCATCTCACTAAATTATGTTATTGCATATAATTAATAAGTGAAGGCATCATAGTCAACATAAAATGTTTTTAGTTGAGCACTCCTAGCTTGAAGCTAGTTACACTGAGATCCACATTATCTTAGACAGCTATAAATATCTTCTGACCTCATCAAAGCCAAAAACATAATTAAATAATAAAGTGTAATCACAGGTTATGATATTATGATAAATAAACTGTCAGACTGCAATGTGATATTATCACTCTTATTCTTAGTATATCAGCATAGTCCATGGGAATAATTTAGTGCTAGTACTATAATTTGGCTTGCCTTTTCTTTAGAATCCTAAAGTTTATTAATTTAAATAAGTTGTATACAATGATTTAAATATTTTTGATGTCAGGTGTCTTGTTGAATAATTAAATGCAATTATGTATTGTACCATACTTTCAACTGTCCAGATTTCCAGAGAATATCCAGATTTGTGCCTCATATTTTTGGCCTGTCCCTCATACAATTTGTGGTTTTCTAGCAACCCATCGAGGACTGAAGTCACTAAATGATGACAGACATTAGAGTTTTAGACTTTATTCCCTTCAGAAAAGGTATGCTAATGCAAAACCCATTATTCTATCAACTTACGCTAAAAAGAGCAATATTTGAAAATTGCCCATATTTTTGGGGCCTTTGTCTCCCCCCACTACTTTTTGGCTTTGTCCAGATTTTTTTCTCTAAGACTTTGAGAGGTATGTTAGTATAAACCTGATGTATAGCACACTTTAGGCATGCATTGCTGCATATAATTAAACCAACACTAAGCATTACAAGATGTTGTACCATCAAGGTTATGACACAGAGGACCTCCAGGGCAAATTTATACCTTAAAACATAACAACACAACAACACAAGCAACATATATCAGTATAATATAGGAAGTGTAAACTGAAAAGTAAGTTAACTGCTTAGTGGGAAAAGCATGCAGCAGATAATGAAATGCTCACAGATACAGAGATTTTCCTCTTTCCAAAGATGTACATCAGCTGGCTTGGGGACTCCAAGCTACCTATAGCTGGGGTTGCATGCATATGTGATATGGAAGAAATACCTGGAAGCCTATTTCTGTTTCTCTCCTTTGCCTTGTAAACTCTGTGAATATTGGTGGCTGTCCATGAGGTCACTCTAGGAGTCAGCCGTGCTTGTATGAGAGAGGGAGAAGCATGGGAACAAACTGAAACATATAGCTATATTCCAGTCCCATGCTTATATTTATAGATGCTTTTTTCGAAATGGATTAAAATGGCAGAAAATGATTTCCACATATGGGATCCTTTAAACCATTAAAATGTCCCAAAAGAATATTATCTACATAATTATTTTCTTAGAATGTGCTTGCATTCTACTGATGCTTTGATAGAGGTGAAAATCTAGATTACATATTATTATACCATGGATCACAGTAATAAGCCAATCAGTAACTTCCCTTCACTGTGACACTGCCTGACAGTTCCATATGACAAGGGATAGTCGGACATCCAATGGTGTTATAAGGACTGATACCACAGGTGGAGGGACTCTTCACTCCTGCAAGATCTGTTATTTCCTTAGACTGTCCACCCTGGATTGCATCACTGGACTTAGAAAATGACCACAGTAATGTTCTAATAGTCTCAAATCAGTTTTAATCTGGTGAAAGGATTTGCAAACTAAATGGTAGTCTGTAAAATAAAGTAAAAGTGTAAGGTTTAACTGAGGTCCATGGTTAGAAATTTCTACTTCATAGTGCTGTACCCTCATGTTTAAGAAAATCAACTGAGACTTCAGAAGCTTTTGTTGAATGCAAATATCAAGTTAGGTTTTGAGGATGTTACCAAAACTGCAGAAACAGTCTTAAAACATTATAGACTTTTTACAAGACAATACCCACAGAAGACAAAGAAATTATCAGCACAAGCACACTATCAAACATTCATTTATGGCATTTTTTAAACTAAAACTCTAAAATACAAAACCAAATCTTAAAAAGCACACTAAGGAATCAAACTGAGAACTTGGAAATCCTTTAAGCCCTAACTCATAGTATGGAGCATTTTAACTGAAACGAACCACAAAGCAACAGAAGTCAAAACCCACCGATTGTGCATTGATGTTACTACAGTTGCACCTCTGTATACTAAGAAAAGATTTACAAAGTTTTATTTCAGTTACAAGCTTTCTACAGTGATAAACACTGCAGAAATCAAATAAAAAAAAATGAAAACCAAGCCGTTAGTGACAAGCTTGTGAGGTTGTTATATGGTACAGAGTTCTCTAAAATTCCACAGAATGTCACCACTGTCGTGCATCTTCTCCCATCTACAAGTTGACAGAAAATGAAATTCCAAGTATAAGTGCTATCCAATACTCCTTTTCTCCTTCCCCGGTACTTATCCTGTACAAGCTCAGTTTTTAAGTGTATATACCCCAGTAATTATCATATAGAAAGTTGATGCCCAATATGAAACTACTTTCTCAGTCTGTGACAGAGAAGAAACTTGATGGTTAGTAAAGTCATATTTCTGGGGAAAAGGTTGCATTAAGTCTAATTAACTTAACTTGTTGATTTATTTTACTGTTCTTCCCTGTTGTCTACTTGTTTTTAATTTCTAATTAAATAGAAGTAAAATGATTTTTTTATATCAGGCTTTATATATTATTAGCAGTCAAATGGTTTAATTCTTTAAACAATCATGGGTCAGTATTTTTAAAATACACTTTCTAAAATTTCTTATAATTCTTCGGAAATGAAACCCTGATACTGAAAGTAATGTTCAGTGATGCTAAAAGCAGTAGTAAGAAAAAAACAATATAACCAGAACAAAAGTGAAAATCACTGAGTCACAGAAAATAATCAAAGGAAATAATTTAACAGACAACCCCTCCTTTCAGACATTTATACTCCAAAAATAGATCATTATAAAATAAGAACATTTTACTTACCATTGATAATGCTTCAACATATAAGCAAGGACATGGCATCTAGGTCCAGAGAGGTCATCAAACCACTGTACTCAGCCCTCATCAGGCCTATCATAGAGAATACCGCCCCCTTCTGTATGTACCTGACCGGACACATGCAGCAACAAGAATGTTTACAAAGGTTCCTTACAAAACGAATACAGAGAGTAAACACAATGTCCTATACTGGTCACCTCAAAGCCCTGTCTTATTAGAAGTGATCATTGCCTGGCAAAAAAGACATCCCTGGACCCTGTTTTAATGACTCTTTGCATATCCACAAACCAACAAAATCAGAACTACTAGATTAGAAGACCTTAATTGTGCTTGCAACATAAATAGGACATGTTTGAGAGACACATATGTTTCTCACATAATTCCCATTCTCTGGAATATGCTCCCCATCCATGTGAAGCAGAGTTTCTCCCTATCCCTTTTTAGGTTTAATTTGTACCAATGGATGGGTAATTGGAAATTAACCCATGGTCTGGTTCTTATATCTCTGATGGACAGAAGTAGTCAATAAATCACCCATTATAAATCAAATATAAATCAAATTTGTGAGTCACATTTGGGTTTCACGGCTAGGCCTTTAAGAGCCCTAGTAGTCATTAGCCTTGTATACACCTATGAACCTCAACAGCACATAAGAAAAATGAATCATGATGATAAATGTGCCACCCACCTCTAATTCAGAAACAGCTTAATAATTAACACCAAAATCACTTTAATACAAAGAAATATGTCTGAACTTTTCTGATAGCTCTTTTTCTCCATAGAGTGAACATTCTGTAGAGTAAAAAGACTACCCAGAGACACCTCTAAAAGATGACGTTTTCCTTACTTGGTCTTTCCACCACCTAAACTACCGTCTCATGATGAAAGCTAGAAACCTCAGCTTAATTCCTATACATATGACTCAGCTGAAGGCAGTAATGCAGAATTCCCCAAAGGAGCAGTAACAGCAGAACAAAGGGTATGTTTATATTATCCAAATTATTGTACTTTATGTTCATTTCTGAGCAAAGCACCCTCTTCCTTTCATCCAGGTAATATTGTCTCATATACTACAATCAGATTAGTATTTCTCTCTCATCTCTTCCTCTATAATATCAACCTTCCCTATCTCTCTCTATACTGCTTACACCCATGTATCTTCAGTCTATTTACATATATACACAATTAAATCAGTTATTTTTTCTTATTATCCTTCCCCTTTCTTGCCATGCCTATTTTACACAGTTAAAAATCCTCACATTATAAATCCATCCTCATTCATGTCAGTATTTCCTATATCTACTTATAATTCCTTATACTAGCCAATCAATCTCACCTATCAATCTCTATAACTCTCAAAGCATTGATTTACAGTTTAACTTATTTTAAAAATTCAGTAACCTCCCTCCTACAAAACAAAACTATTACAAATTTAGCCATCTCACCTCATCACTGAATCCACAACTGACCTTCCCATTCACTTAAGTGCCAACATCTACATTTAGAAAATACCTATGCACCCTTAAGACAACAACCAATGCTACTGACCAATGTCCATCGGAATACCTCAAACTCACTGCAGTTAGTCGTGTACATCCTGTCTCAATTGTAATAAACCACACTGTCCAAGAAAAAATGGGTCCCCACCTTATGGAAAAAATCCTATACAATACCCCTTCATAAATGCGACTCATCAACCGAGCTGACAAACTATATACCATTTGTGATTCTCTCAGCATACCTCTCAACCTTGTGCAAGAAATCTGGACAAAGCCTGACAAAATGGGGGTCAAAGGCCCAAAAATATGGACAGTTTTTAAATATTGTTCTTATAAACATAAAACGTAAAAGAATTTATGTTAACATACATTTTTTTGAAGGATATGAAATTTGAAACTCAAATGTATGTCATTATTTAATGACTTCTATTCACATATCATCTCAGTGATTTTCCAGAAAACCAAACTTTTACGAGGAATAGACCAAAAATATGAGGCAAAATTGGGACAATCTGCAAAAATCTGGACAGTTGAGAGGTATGTCTCTCAGCCTTACCCAAAATCTTGGAAAGCTGTATTCACTTTTAATTCACTACATAAATTACTTCTCACAATCTCCTCTCTCCCTCATTTAATGCTTTCAGAGCCAATCACAGTACAAGCACTGCCCTTCTAAGGTTCACAGATATAACAGATCACAATAGAAATTCAGGTCTTCTAACCCCAGTCCTATTTCTCGATTTATCCAAAGGCATTTGACACAGTCAGTCATCAAATTCTCCTAAGTAAACTCTCTTCTTATGGGCTATCACCTCCTTACCTAACTAGTTCCTTAGTTACCTCACTAATCACTTACAAGCAATGAAATGGCAAGATGATTTTTTCATCTTTCCTTCCTATATCCATCAGAATCCCACAAGACACCATCCTAGGACCACTGCTGTTTAAAATATTTATCAATGACCTAAACACAGCAGCCAAAGAGACCAGCATAGTCCAATACATCGACGATTCCACTCTAATATGTGGTGAAATACTCACCCATAAATCTCTAATATGTGCTGTAGGTACACTACACATGATCCAAATACTCACACAGAAATTCTTCTCCTCCATAGAATAAATAAATAAATAAACTACTACTGTTCACGCCGAACTCTCTTTTCTCCCAAAAAATTACCTTTAATACAGTAACAAGACCAACAGAGAACTGGTATCCAGCACCAAACTACTAGGTGTGATTATAGATGACCACTGGAAATGTTATCTTCACCTTCAGTAAGCCATAAAGAAAACACACCAAAAGCTAGTCTGCCTCTGTAAAGTAAAACAATAACTTACTGACTCTGCCAGACAAAAATGTTATGCCTTATCTATCCTAACCAATCTCAACTCTTCTCTATCAATTGGACTGGAATAATGCTACAATAAAGTAGCCAAATTTGCAACCAACCAACCAACAACAGAGATCACTGCCTATCTTTAAAACAACTAAACTGCCTCGAAATAAATAATGCTCATGATTAATTACAACCTTCAAACTACTGCACAGCCCTGAAAAATTCTCATTTCTTCACTCAATCATTCAACTTTACACAACTAAGACACCTCTGTACTCCACTGAGAAATGATTAATTTCCATAACTAAACTTAACAACAATGCAGGATACTCACCGTGTTCACATCACATTGGTAATAGCTGAAATAGCATCACACTGCACTTAAGAACATTCTGCAACCTGGAGTACTTTAAATGCCAGCTTCAGCAATACAGGATAGACAAATGGCTCTGCACCTGCACCCCCCCTGGTTAAACTGATATTAACATAGCTATATGAATTTGTTCCATAAGTCTCTGCTAGAGAAAACAATCAATATTATCAAAAATATAGTCTCCTCTCTCATCTCCTTTATTATCCTTGCCCCCCCCCCCTTTTCATTGGGATGCTCTAAATCTTTATCTTATCTTGCTTTGTCCCAGATTTTGAACAAGTCTTTATAGTAACAATATTCTTCTGTAAAACATGACAGTCTATGCATACTGAAGATATTTCACTGCATATTCCTCTCTGTTGATGCTCCTGTAGCTAATTGGCATCATTATGACATGTGGCAAGGAGACATAATGGGAGGATTATAACTGCATAAGTTTGATAAATATCACAGTTAATACAGTAGAAACGAGTAGGTAATATGCAAACTAATCATGCTGTACTGAATGGTGCAGCTGTATTTTGCAGCAGACAATATGGTGGGCCTTTTACTCCGATTATGCTTAAAGACAAAAGGACAAAACAGCATTCACACACAGGTATAGGTGAGATACAAAGAGAAGTACAAAATGTACATACTGTAATGATGTGACATATTACCAGCTATGCCAGAAGAAGTAAGGCAGTGAATGTGTAACATATGCCAGCATAGCTAGCTGGAGTTTTGTGAAGAATTATATGTCATTTGTACATCAAACTGATTTGTACAGGTGCTTGTGTTGAAAATGTATTTGTAAAGCTGCTTCTGTTAAAAATGTACCAACAGTGGGTCCTGCTGGACAGAAAAGAAATACATCTGTATGTCAGACTATATTGTAACTGTTGAACTAAATATATTGTAACAGAGAATACGGAAAAGAAGAGGTTAATCTCAGTCCAGCCAACTTTGGAAAAATAGTCTGAAATTAAATTACCTGGTTTAGGCCATAAAGATTGTATCTTGCAGTTCTGATTTCAGACAGAGATGAAATATCTGTGAAAACCAGGACTAGGTATCCTACTGTATTGTCCTTGGGGTGAATTAATTGCCACACTGGAAGGGTGGAAGTTCTGAAATGGTTTTACACCTTTCAGATGCTACAACACATCTCAGCAAAGCTCTGTCTGTGTGTATGGTACCACATACGTGCTAAATTCTGGTTCAGTTTCTAACAAAGGGGGTAGTGCGGGGACCAGAGTTAGATGACCAGAGGTTTGTGATGTTATTCTGTAATCCAGCACTATAATGATGTTTTAATACTAGATGAGACAGAAGTTTCAGGGCAATCTGTTTTTGAAACCTGACAAAGAAAGAAGACAATTCACCCACTTTATCTTGCCTTTCTTTAGTAAGTAACCAGGGAAAGTAATTCTTTAGGACAGTCAGATTAGTGAAATTAGTTAAGTACTGTTTTTCTGTAACTGTGTGCACCTTTTCATCTGTGTTATTTTTAATATTTCCTGTGTCTGAAACTCAGTTTTTTATTGTAAATAGATATTTAATATATTTGTGTTCTTTTATTATTTATTATTAAATATACTCAAATGTTTCACTGTGGCTTGTCTTTTAGAGAATATTTTAACCTTTGAGGGTACTTAAATTTATTTGGTGATACTGTGTCCACTCCTGAAAGCCTTGCTGCATTGGTCAAACACTACCATTTGTATTAGTATTAATTTTACAAAGTATAACTGGGTACCCTTGTAAGACCCTTAGAGTAGGGGGTAACTGGCTAGGCTTAAAATGGCCCACAAGGGCAGTTAGCTTAGTACTATTTTATGAACCTATGAAACTATGAGTAGCTGGCTGGTGGCAGTATAACTACCTTATAGTCTGGGCAAAGGTAGCAGAACTAGTAAATCTGTCCCAGCCTTTCTCAGGTGTGTGTGTGTGAGTGTGTGTGTGTGTGTGTGTGTGTGTGTGTGTGTGTGTGTGTGTGTGTGTGTGTGTGTGTGTGTGAAAATCAAATCTCAGAGTGTATTTGTCAGCTGCTTGGAGCAGAGTACTGATTTCGCATAGAGGGTGGTGGAGGACTTGGCTTGGAACACTCGGCTGAGGACTCAACTCTACAGTTATGCTTTTGGGAAGTCTTATTGAGGGCCTGAAGAGACAGAGAGAGAGAGAGAGAGAGAGAGAGAGGGAAACCCAGCCCCCAGACTGAGTGTGTTCCCTTTGTGCTCTAAAGGGAAATTGTGCTTGGTCCAGAGAGCTGCATCCGGAAATACTGTGTGCATCTATTTGTTTTCCAAGTGAACGTCCCTCACTGTTCTCAGTGGTAAGGACTGAAACTCCTTGATTACTGGCCCAGAAGAAGGGCATCGCATGTACATTTTAGCAGAAGCCTGGAAATGTGACCACAGACTCACAACCATGGCTCTCAACTGCATAAATTTTCACAGAATTTTCAGATTTCTTTTTCATGTTTTTGGTGTGTTCCTCATACAGGTTTTGTTTTTTGACTAATCACTGAGGATCTTACTCACAACATAATGACCGAACTTTGATAGAATAATAGGTTTTGCATAAGCATGCATTTTCTGAAAGATATGAAGACTGAAACTCAAATGTCTAAGTTTGCAAGAGCAATAATTAAAACGTGTTCATGATTTGTGACCTTTGTCACCCCCAGTTAATTATTTTTAGCTTTGTTCAAATTTCCTTTGCTAAGAGGTTGATGGATATGCTTACAGCTAAGCTGCAGCCACACATAATTTAAGTGCAAGATAGGTGAAGCCTGACGCATTGCCCACAGCTTTGTGTTAAACTACAGTATGCATTAGTGCCATAACATCAAGGAAAACAACCGGCAGAGATCAGCACAGATACAGTCCCCACAATAGCCTAGTTGATTTGTCCTGGTAACTGACAGAGGAAATCTGCTTTATTATGAACAGTGTTGTGAGTGACTGGAAAAAAAATAAAATTACAGTTAAAAACAGTATTAATGCCAATTACTTACCATCCCATTGGGTGCATTCCTACCTAACCTCTGCTAACTATTGTAAAGATTTTTTTAGAGTAGTGGCACCACAGATCATTATACTTGTGAATACATTATTCGCTGGTTTGGAGAATTCTTGTGGTCTCAGTTGCAACCTTAGCCAGGTCAAACCAAGAATCTACCTTATGCAAATAGACTCAGACAAGGCCCCGCAGCCAGTCCCAGAATAGTGTGTGTAGGAGAAAGAGCATGATGGGTGCTATTGGGCACACCAGGCAGGTGCTCTCCAAAGGGAATTAGCAGTGGGAGATCATGCCATGAATATTATAAAAAACAAGATGGTGCTCTGTGCTTTCCAAATCATAAACAGCACACCCTATAACCGTTCTAATGCACAATTGTATGCTTTATGTCACCTGTGCATTTTTCTGAAATATAGACCTTCATAGACATACATGGAGCTCAAAGTAATTTGAATGGACACAACAATGAAACATATATATACTAGTGGATTAAGCAGTCTGAACTAAGATTCTATCAAAACTGTAGCATTCTTTAAAGAAGACACAGCTCTGGGGAAGGGACACAGTGTTCTGTAGTACTGTGTTAAGACGAGATTCATGTCAATCTACCAAATGCATTTTAATTGAATACCATTCAATAAGAAGTAGTAGCCAAAAAACACTTTCACTGATCACAAAACAAAGTTTTATCTACAAAGGGCAAGTCCTTCCTTCACATCCTATGTAGGGGGAGACCCGAACCATTCTAATTCATATACATCACCAACTCTGAGATTGCAATATATACCAACAAAGGACTCACAGAACACAGCAATGTTGGAGGCATATAACTGACATGATCAGGTAGCTTGAAAAAAAGAAATCAACATAACAAGATTACAGTCAGTGGAAGGGGTACCTTCCTCTGCATGATGAGGAGGAATTCCTAGTTTTCCTACACGGAGATGATGAAAGCAGATGCATCATACCAGGAGGAGTGGACACGGAATCAGGGGACTGTGCAAACCTCACCTATTTTAAAGGGAAATGCACCCAGTTAGACACACTGAATGTGTATACTGCAGCAATGTAATTCAACAGTGTAGGTACACCGCATATATCATTGCATATGTTTCTCATATAGATTTCAGGTGAACAAGGGCACAGGAATAACAGTGTGTGTAGGTGACTGTTCTGTATCTGGACATTTTGTACCACTGCTTGGATGCACAACACAAGGCCTTATATAAAGCCTGAGGCGTTAGATACAATATTTTCATTGTTTCCTAAATACATGTTTGGTGAATAATCACACAGAAATGACAGACAAGGTAAATGACTCTTCTATATCTGGATATTGTCTACCACTATTTTCATGTACAACACAGGGCCTTATATATAGCAAGGCTTTTCACTTTTAAGCTATTCTGTCTCATTTTGTATCTCTACTACCTGTACAGGCTGGGTCAAAACAATAGGCTGATGTCAGCACCTATGCAGGATCGAACTATGATGCCAGGGCACAGGTCAAGTCACACTCAGATGCTACACCGGTATTGTTTGTCTCCTGCCTGTTTGACCTACCACCCATTTCAGGGTAAATGTAGAACCTCTCCTAAACCTCATGTACTGGCTATACAATATGAGCACTCACCATCCCTAATGTGGGGCTCCCCTGGGACTGATGGCACTGCTCACTATGTGGCAGAAGCAGCAAAGGAGTGCACTGCATTCATTGTGTGGGTATACTCATCTCACAGCCAGCATTGATAGGTGGGCAGCACTGAAACTTGATTAGCAGATATGCATGGATATCATCTGGACAAAAGCTGCTACTAACCATTTCAAGATGGAGATGATTAGTATGGTATGTTGCTTCTCAGAGGATGTCACGTAATATTGTCAATGTCTTGGTGAGAACATAGCATCTAGAACTGATATTATACTAGGCCACATGAGAACTATGATGATACATACTGCCATATCCATGTCAGTGGAGAGGATAGAAGCACCACCATCACTGCCATCTCCAGCAGGATTTCCTATGGTGGACAGTGAGTATGGACATTGGGTGGTAGCACTGGGTGAGCATTGCAGGCTATACAGTTTAATCCTGCAGGTCTAGGGGTATCTTGCCTGCCAGTCTTCATGGGTGACATACTCATCAATGAACTCCATACAGGTTCATTCCCTCAGCAGTGTCACAGCCCTGTTATGGTGCCTCTATTCTTGGCACATTAAGTCAGTGCAGGGTCCAATGACATAGTCACATAGGAGCAACCTCCTTACAGCCATACTCCTTTAGTGCCACCACTATTTGTCACTGGAGGACATTATCTATGATACAGGGCACTCCTTGCCACAAATTCCCTATTTCTGCCTCTTGTCCCATAGTGTCACCCCTCCTCCTTCTAGTCAATGTAGGACATTTTCAGTGACATATAATATCGCTTGCCACAAGATCACCCCCTCAGCTCCTGCCTCTGGTGACATGGCCACCCACCTAGGCTGTGATACCAACCACATACCATTGTGTCCCTTTGCATGTGTACAAATGATGACGACTATGACTCACTGCACCCACCATCCTGTGTTGTGTATGTGAAGATGTCTGATACAGAATGTAACACAACCGTGCATTGACATACATAGCCTTTAACTAACCCTGCATGCACCATGTTTGCTCTATGCGACACTGCACTGTGACTGTGCTTCTGTGGCTGGAATAGGTAGCACAGCTTCACCTGTGCTGCTGTTAACTGTGCTCATTGCTATCTCAGTTTGTATGGTGCAGCTGCTGCTATTCATTGTCAGACCCACAGTTGCTGCTGACTGAAGTTGGTGTTTTGGCTGCTGCTGTCCATCAGGGGTTTCCTGGGGTGGATGGCTAGCCAGTTTGCATTCTTCCTATTAATCATATTTTGTAGCATGCAGAATAGTTTGAAAATCTTGCAAGTTGTAAGTGGGGTATACTTCCATGCCATGTCGCAGTCATATCCAGGCAGCAGATGTGGGCAGGGGTGTACTTCAGTGCCATTCCTCAGTCATATCCAGGCTTCAGTAGTGGGCAGGGGTATACTTTGGTGCCAGCCCTCAGTCATATCCAGTGTATGGTAGTGGGCAGGGATATACTTTGGTGCCACCCCTCAGTCATATTCAGGCAGCAGAAGTAGGCAGGGATATACTTTGGTGCTATCCCTCAGTCATATCCAGGCAACAGAAGTGGACCTTCAGTAGGCTGAACACATACTCTGTGATGCTTCTGGTGTGCACATTCCTGATGTTATAGTGCAGTTCATTCATAATGTGGGAGATCTGTACTGGCATCATCACCTAGCACTCCAGTGGGTATCTAGCATCACCCAAAACACATTGATGACATATGGGGGTGAGACATTTGTTCCCAAAATAAAGACACTATATGTCCTGGCTCTCTATATGTCTGATCAGCATAGACTGCACTTACCAACTAGTTGACTTGTGGAATTTCACTACATAGAATCTGGCAATATAGATGACTTGTATGACATGTGACATCATGGGCACTGCCAGGGTGCTGTGCTGATGCATGGCCACCACCAGGGTGCTGTGCTGATGCATGGCCACTGCCAGGGTACTGTGCTGATGCATGGCCACTGCCAGGGTGCTGTGCTGATGCATGGCCACTGCCTGGGTGCTGTGCTGATGCATGGTTACCACCAGGGTGCTGGGCTAACACACAGCCACTGCCAGAAAGCTGTGCTGAAACATGGGCACTGCCATAGTGCTGTGCTGAAACAAGGGCACTACCAGGGTGCTGTGCTGATGCATGGGCACTGCCAGGGTGCTGCAATGATGAATGGGCATGGCCAGTGTGCTGTGCTGATGCATGGGCATGGTTAGGGTGCTGTGCTGATGCATTGGCACTGCCAGAGTCCTGTGCTGAAACATGGGCACTGCCAGGGTGATGTGCTATCTCACTGGTAATCAAATCCCTGTGTGTTACTGAATACCTGGTAGTTGACTGAGTAGTAGCCCTTTGTCTAGATATACCACAGTCCACAGGCACCAGCTGAGGTCTTTACTCTCACATGTGTGCAATATATGGCACCCACTATTTTGGAATGGCAGGTGATGGCACATAAGTCATGATGATGGTTGCTTTCCCCTCCTGGTGTGTTTAGAAAATAAGCATAGTCATCCATACATGGAAGTACTGTATCATGGAACACATTAATACTTCTGATATGCTCAATGTGTTTGTTGTTGGTCTCTGGAAGGGTTCTATAGCTGGAATAGTGTTAAAAGAATCTTGGGGTCCACTCATTATTCCCAGTCCTGTTTGTGGTCAATATATGGCAGCCAACAGCCATATAATATCTGTATCCACTCTTTATCTGCTGGTGAGTAATATGTCAAAAGAACCACTTTCATTTGCATAACCTACATCTAATTATGCATTCATTAGACTGTGCACTTTCATTATTTGGTCTTTCCATACAACTATCCTCACTTTCTTTTGACTCACTGCTAAATAGTGCTAATGGGTACAATAAATTGCAATGTGCCTGCTTGTGAACACTTTTGTTGCAACAACGTTCTCCATGTATGCAGCAATTATGAATTCCACCATAAATGTATAGCAAACAAAACATAAAATAAAGAAACTAGAAAATATAAACATCAGTCCAATGTTTAACAGCAATAATCAATGATGGTGATAGTTATACAGCATTTATCCACTTGTGCTTTTGTTAGACCACAAACACAAAGCCAAATTCAAAGTGATATAACTCCATCACTCATTGGAAAATGCTGCATAACCCATACACCTATAGTTATCTATCAGAAGGTAACCCCCCCCCCCCCCAAGAAAGGTTTTGGCTATGTGCAGAACACTGTTGCAAGCAAAGAATACAAAAACTACTGTTAAACTCTGCAATTATAAATCTACATAGAACAGTGTCACTTACATTGCATGACTGTGTAAAGGAGCTTAATTTATTATAAATCCTTGTTTTACATGCTCACGTGCCCACACACACACACACACACACACACACACACACACACACACACACACACACACACACACACACACACACACGCACACACGCGTATGAGCCCAGAGTTGTTATTCCATTACAGTATCAGGATTTTATTTTTTGCACAGTTGCATTAACGACTGGGCCAGTAGCCTGTTTTCAGTGGAGGCCTAAGTACAAAAGCTCCAGTAACAGAAAACAATTAGTAACAACTAAGATAAGTAGACATGATAAACATATGTTAACAAAAATAACTAACAAAATTATTTAGAGAACAAACATAGAGCATAGAATAACACAGAGATATTGATAACTGATTACTTAAAAAAGCTATCAGAGAGCAAACCAACCAGTTCAAAACATTGGAGATAAGCATTAGCTGTTTAAAGGTGCTGAAGACAGTTCTGAAGTACTAGGAGCGAGGAACTATCCAGGAGAATTACAGAGACAGGTGTTGTTGAGATATTCTTTTAATTTTAACTTTTTTTTCCATCAGGCAATTTCTATGCATGTCAAATTAACCTTAGAGTATAAAAAACAATCAGAAGATTAGAACATAGGTCAAATAATTAGAGTATATTGACTTATTTAAGGAAACAACATCCAGCAATTATCATATTGCAGGAAACAAGCATGAAGGAAAATGTAAAATGATGTGGCATAATGTACTGGTTAAATAGTTACTTTTCAATGAAAAAGGCACGTGTTGCTGTTTTCCTTACAGAGTGTAATAAAATGAAGCAAATGGGAAAGATGGTAGAATTACAGTTGCTATACTAAAACTGAATACTTTTATGCTTACTGTATTTTCTATATATGTACCTCCTTTTACAGAATATAAATCTGTTTTTTGTTGAACTATCAGTTGCCAAAAGATTTAAAAGAACTTGTAATGTTTATCCTCATTATAGATTCAATTTTAGCATTATACATATAAATACATATATAACTAAGTAGCAGGCACACACTGCCATGGAATAACTTTAAATCCTTTCAATAAGAAAAAAAAAATATATAGCTGTCTTTCAAAAAATGTTATACATGTATGAAATTAAGAACAGTGTTTGCTGATGCTTGTGTATGATAACTGTAAGTAGACATTGACAACTCATTGCAGTATCATAATATGTACAGTAAATGATTACATTTATTTTTAAAGGACAGCTACTTGTGGAAGCTGGAAAAAACATTTTATTTTATTATAAAGTTCTACACAAACCAAACCTGCCAGTACACATTAACCACTTATTACTTATTTTATTTTTTCTATCCTTGAATATCTTCAATGGAGGCAGACATTCTCATATGATCTAATGCTCTTGGAAAACTACTTTTTGCCCTGTGAAGGCACAGCCGGTGTGATACATTTGCTGCAGTCGTTCCTCTCAGATCAGAGTTCAATGAACTTAAAATGGAATTTTCAGAAATTAAATTTGAAAATCTTTAGTATAACTGTTAGTTACTGGATTGCATTGAAACTTTCCTACTTGTTTTCTTCATGTGTGTTACACAATGTGTAAAAAGTACTTGTAGGGTTGCTAAGAAATAGTTGAGAAAACATAGCCTTTCATGAAGTGGAATTTTACGAATTTCAGGTCATGTCCTTCTTCTAGATCCCTTCCTTCAGTCAACCAGAGTATCATATTTCCTGGCTTGTGAAGCTGAGATAATTACTGCCATTGTTCTTAGTAGTTATAAATGTTCTTCATATTCAGATTGCAAAGGGCTTAATATGTTAGTGGCCCCAGTGAAGATAAAGGATGCAGCTGTAAATTACAGTACACAATAAAGCAATTGTGAATCCTTACAGCTTGCATAGCTTTACATCTCAATGGATATAAAATAACAACAAAAAAAGTTATGGATACCTTGCTGTTTCCCTCTAACAAGAAGCTTTCAAATTTGATAAGTCAAAAATATACAAGAGCAAAAAGACAAATCCATAAAGGAAGCATCATGAGATTTCATTTAGCCCCAACAAGCTATGCACCGAGGAAGCTGATTACAATGGAAATGCCACAGGGGGAAGAAACTAAAGAGTTATGCTTTTTAATATGTAGATAACTTAATGAAAGGAAATGAGTGTTTATGGTGCAGCTGTCCTTTTAAAGAAGTAACATTATTTGTATTTGCTGCGATACTGTGATCTTCATTTAAAGGAATGCTGAGCTATCAAATTTTCTGCTTTTTTAAGCAATGCAGGTAATAGAGTCTTCCTTTTAGGGAAGCATACCTTATTTTACTAAAAAATATGTTGATAAAATATAATGGTATATGCCTGCCACCAGAGACTAATACAACAACAAGACATTAAAAAACTTTGCACGGATAAACTAAACATGCAAAATGCTTTATATACAACAAATCCTGCTGGTACAAGTGGATGAGAGTTTTCAACCCATGAAAGAGTAGTGCGCTGTGAGAAATGGCATGAGTGAGAGATTAGCTGCATTCAGACTGAAGCGGCTGGCACTTTTGTAATAAGAAAAGTAACCTGCCTATACTGTGAGAACATATTTGTACAATAGTTAAATGCATTGTATCTAAAGGACACTTTCACCAAAGGGCAGATTATTTCACTGATGCCTATTTTTTTTGCAGCAAACATCTGTATTAAATTTTCACATATGACATAGACAATCTTACATTTATATAAATGAAAACAAAACAACATGACACCATTTTACTTGCAAACAGTATACATTACAGATACCACTGAAACAACTGCAGTTGCAAACACTATACATCCCTTATAATCTATCCAGTCATTGTCCGTTAAGCATTATATGGCTCATTCAAATCCTACCTCTTAAACCTAATTCCTGCTCTGCATATATTTTTCCCACAATTCCCATTTTTTCCTATGTAGTTTGCTCCCTTCTCATTTTAAAGATCCCAATTCTAATTATTTTATCTCTATTACTATATTCACTACTTCTAGTAAAGTTGGTCTAGACTTTGATTTCCATTTTCTAGTAATTGCTTTTTTGGCAGCCACCATAATTAGACTCAACAAGGCTTTACTATGTCTAGGGAATTCTGATTCTGTATCATAACTAAAAAAAGTCATCTCCTCAGTCAATCCAATTTGCTCACCCAGCATCTCTGACAGAGTAGTCTGCAGGGAATTCCTAAAGTCTGCCATCTCATTATACTCCAAAAAAATATGTTCCCATCCACCTCTTTCTTGCCCATTACACCTCGAATATTTGTTATCCACCTGAGGAAAAATTCTTTGGAGTCCACTTGGGGTATAATACCTATGTAAACACTTCCAGGCAAAGATCCTATATTTTCTAGACGTTGCTTATTTGGGAGATATACATTTATCCTCCTACTGTCTCTTTGTTAATTGCTTATCCAGTCTCTATTCCCAATCCTTTCTGAGCTCCTCTGATTGATTCTTATAATCATCATGCAATAATTTATATGATTTACCAAATATTCCCTTTTTAACAGTGGCTTCTTTTCTAGATTCTATTAAAAACTCTACCAGTGCTGGTCTTTCATTCAGAAGCACCCTATTTCTTTCTCTTTGCCTATACTCTGATATCAATCCTTGATAGGGAAAGCAATCTCTAACTTGCAGTCCAAATACATTTCTGCTCTCTTCCCATTCTATTAACTTTCCCTTTCTAGTTATTTGCTCCCAATAACTTGGTTCCTTTGCCAGTTTTCTCCAATAAGTTCCAGCACCCTCTTGTCTATTATCTGTATCCCTGACCACAGTTATCCCTATTGGCAAAATCTTTTTTCTCTATTCTCATTCTGGTTTGGTTCTCAGAATACTCACTGCTATGCTATGACTATAATATTCTGTATGATTTTTGTTGCTCTTTTTAAGAGTCTACATCCAAAATCCCAATCTCTCCTTATTTCTTGAGCTTCCTCCCTGTATCAGCATCATTCATTTCCACTTTGAATTATAGTTTTCTGCCTATGCTATGTATAAGAGCCTTAACTGTGTTGCTCTAAAATGCCCCCTAAAATTGGGTAATCCTAGTCCACCTTGCTCTATTGGAAGAAACAGCTTATCTCAGTTGACTCTTGCTGTCTTCTCTTTCCAGATAAAGTACTTCATCTCTTAAAATTGCTGTCCACAGCTTCTCCTCTGGATGATAAAAATATGCCTGACCTGTGTATAAGACTAAAGGAACTAAAAAACCTTTTAATGGCTTGTATCTTAATATCCATATCCATATAACAAAGCTTCCAGTTTCTCAATTTATGTATTATCTTCTGCTTAGTTTCTCCCCACATATGCTTAGCTGCCACAACAGAGTCATTTGTAATCCATACTCCTAAATACTTCATTTTATCATGTCCCTAGAAATATGGATATTGTGGGACCAATGTGTGTGTGGGTACATAATTTACCACTATCTCCTTTGTTTTAGCTTCATTAATTTTGTATCCCAAGAAGATTTGAAACTGTCTTAAAATGTTCCACAACACTGTAATATCCCTTTTTGGTTTTGTCATGTATAAAATAATATAGTCTGCAAATATAGCCAGCTTTTCTTGACTGCCTTGCCAATTATATCCTTGAATTTCTGAGTCCCTTATTTTCATTGCCATTGATTCTAGATATAATGCAAACAACAAAGGGGAAAGTGGACAACCCTGCCTGGTTCCTCTACTCAAGCAAAAATTATTGGAGAGGACCCCACCCACTTTAATTTTTGTCCCTGATCCCTCATATATTCTTCTAGTCAACCTTATGTTTATCTCAGGGAAAGGAAATGCTCCCATTGCCCTGCTCATGAAGTCCCAGTCAACTCTGTCAAATACTTTCTCTGCATCAAGACCTAAAAGTAAAAGTGGTATTTGCTTACATTCTGCTTCCCTCAGGATCATCAATGTTCTGTTAATATTGTCAAATGTTTGCCTCCCCCTCCACAAAATCACACTGATCCATATCTATAAATTTTGCTATCACCTTTGCCATTCTTTTAGCCATTATGGACATAAACAATTTATAATCATGGTTTAGTATTGAAATGAGCATGTATGAAGATGGATCCGATGGACGTTTACCCACTTTAGGTATTACCATTACCACCACCTTCTTCTTAGATGCTGGACTTCTCCTTCTCTTAAAATGCTATTAAACAAAACCTTCCAGATCTTTATCAGTTTTTTTCATTCCTGACTTCAAAACTTCCACAAGAATACATCTATTCCTGGGGACTTTCCTGGAGATTGGTTATACATATCCATTGTTATCTCATCTCTTCCTACCCTAACTGTTAGCAATTGAGCCTCATCTACCTCTAACCTTGGCATATATAATTCTTCCATAAACATTTCCATTTGTACATTTTCTTGATTTTTTACATTTCTCTGCTTTATTCATAAAATCTCCAAAATATTTATAATACTTCTATAGGATCTCTAGTTATCTTCCTTGTTATAAGCTCCCTAAGCTTGGTGACAGCCTTTTCTACTTTCTGTAGCCTTAATTGTTGTGCTAAAAGTTTTTGTGCCATAGAATTATTATCAAAAAACAATTGCTTAACAGCAATCTTTCTAAACTTGTCCATATTATAGAGATAATCCCTTATTTTCTGTTTAGCATTCTACAATTGCTCCTTTTCTTGTTCTGAGAGATTCCCCTATTTTGCAATACTTTTAACATTTGTCAATCCCTCAAAATAATTCTTGTTACAGTTTAACCATATCTCTCTCTCTTTTATTTCTACCCTAGTTTTAACCTCCACTTTAATTGTATCCCACTCCCTAGCTATGTTTTCAGAAAAAAATTCTATCTTCTTTAGTAGCGCCTGAATTAATTCCAAAACCCATTCCTTGAATTCCTTTCTTTTCAACCGATAGTTGGGAAAGCGCCAGTGTCTCATTTTTATTTCATTACCTTGCGTTTTTATTTTAGTTATTATTGGTGCATGATCTTAAATATTTATTGGGTGCATTTCAAGACCTTCAGTTAAACGCACATGTTCCTGTGAGATATAAAATCTATCTAGCTTAGCCCATTTCTTGTATCTTGGTGAGTAATATGTAAATTCACTCCAAACTCCTAGTACTGAATTCACCTCTTCCATGCCAAACATTTTCATAAATTTCTTCAAAAGTTTACCCTCCTTTGTTATATTTTCCCCTCTAGCCCCCCCCCAGACACATCTTCACTGTTGCAAACCAAATTCCAGCCTCTACCTATAAGTAGTATTCCTTGCTGAAATCTGATTATTTCTCCCAGAATTTTCTTAAGTTCCATTATAGCAGTTTTATAGGGGATGTAAATGCATGCCAGTGTAATCCTCCTTCCTATCCAGTAGTGCCTTAGTACTATGTATCTTACATTATTATCTTTTTTTCCCTATTCTATTACTATTGGAACTCCTCTTGCAATTAATATAAGTACTCCTCTTTTCCTTTGTCCCAGATATTCCGCTGAGTAACCATCCTGAAAACCTTTCTTTATCAAATTCACACGTTCAGTTCTTTCTAGGTATGTCTCCTGTAGCATAACTATTTGAACTCTACATTTTCAATATAGTTCACTACTGTTTCCTTTTTATATTTATTTGTAAGAACATTCAGATTGAAAGACATTACAGAGAGCATAATTTTCTTATATAATTATTATTACCACCTTTTATGTATAACTGCCTTTATGTTAAATGTCTAGTTCCAGCTTTTATGTTACATGTATATATTGTTCAGCAGGTTGGTCTTTTATACAGTTATTACTTGTCATAGTCATTTGTACTTATGCCACATCTTACATAACTTTTTTGTTTTTTGAAAGCCCTCAAACAGACCAACCCCCCAATCCTCCTAAAACCTATTAACTTAATAATAACATACAAAACTATGCACATCTTCAAATATTAAAGATTTTGCTTCCTAATAAGAACATAGGTTCCAAGCTGATAGCTACACAGACAGGCTAAAGTTAGCCAAAAAGAAAGGTTAGTCATGCTAAGATGCATGGTAAAGCCTGTGCTACTAGTAAGTGCTATTTGATTTTGTACATCTTTATAGCTCTCCCAGTTGAGAAAATAAACAAATGCTTTTTCTGTTTATCAGATTGTTTTCTAGGGACATGCAAACCAGTTCAATATTCATTTTCATTTACATGTTTTGTAATAAATTGTTACTGGATAACACCTGGGGTTTTAACCCAATTATTTCCCATTACAAGCATGGGAAAAAGCACACTGATTTTTTCTTTTGTCATACTCTCTTAACCAGACTCTTCTGCTCTCCCCTTCTCCTCCCTTCCTCATTTTGACCCCACTGCAGTGTCTATATTTCTTTAAAACCGAGCAAAGAAAAAGAGAGAAGGCTGAAAAAAGAAAAAAGGCACCTGTTTATATTAGTATCCCCATTGCATTAAAAGAACTTCAAGTCTAATTGGTTTTGTATTATCTTTAAAGCTGTCACACCTAGGAAAACCACTGATTGTTTTCAGAGAAGATTATGTCCTATCCAATATCTCTGTTCTTTCTTTTTCCTTTCTTGCAGCCAATCCACTTCCATCAGACTGTCTCCAGTTTCTCTTTATCAGATTGTCTCCATGGAGACATGAAGACCAATTGCAGAAATGCTACTTAGTATACATACATGTACTTGTTAGAAAGAAAATCCTCATATTATTCAATATTTGTTTTAAAAGAGAGAGCAAGTAAATGGAAACAAAGGTCCTCAATCAGTCATTTCCCCATGCAAGAATGGAAAAGCACATTCATTTGAACTTTGTCATGCCTTTTTAACCAGACTTCCCCCTTTTTTATTTTTTGATCATTGCATTGCCTATGTTTCCCATAATTGTACAAGAAGAACAAGAGAAGAGGGGAGAAAAAGAACACCACCTGTTTACAATCCCATTACACTTAAAAATAACATGCAAAGAAAACCATGCACCACAAATACAATACTATTTAGAAAAGAATGTGTTTTCTTTGCTTACAGTTAGCATTCACCCCTCTCTTACGCTCCCCAAAGCATTTTTCTGAACATTAATGACATGAAATAGGGCATATACTTTAGAGTCCTCCACACATCAAACAGATTTTGAAAAAGTCCAATATTTCCAGATTTTCATGTTCTGTCATATTTCACAAATATAATTATTGTACTGTAATCCCACATTAAGTTACTGATTTTATTACTGTTCTTCTCCATCACTCAAGATCCTGTCTCTGCTTCATTTCAACATACTCTCAATTCTCCTAGTCAACTCTCATGCTCCCTTCCTTTTCTCCAACATTTTCCATTGAAATGATGGAAAAGGTTTCAAAGGTACAGTCTCTCTGTGGTCTTTATTACCAGAAGAAGAAGAAGCAAACTTTTGTATTTCCTCCTTAGCATGCACTTTATCAAAAAATGATTTTGCTCCTCCAGGGAAGAATACCTTGGAGACAGCTGGATACAGCAGTTTGAATCTCACACCTGCAGCTTAACATTTTCTGAATAGTGGAATGAATTTACTTCTCTTTTGTCTGGTGTACAATGAGTAATCATTCTCCACAAACACTCTGCTGTCTCACACTTTCAGTATTTTTGTCATTCTGCCACAGTTTTGTTAGAATCAATTATTTTTCCTGATAGGAATGCATCCTTACTATTATAGGTCTAGGTTACTTTCTTATAACTAGGTTTGGAGCATACACATGATGCACCCATTCAATTAACAGTTCCTGCCTTGGAATACCAGTCCAGTTGCTTATTTGAGCTTTCATAAAATTAATGCAGTCTGTTCCTTCCAGGTTATCTGGTATAGCTAAAAATCTCAGGTTTTCCCTACGTGCTGTGTTCTCTAATTCAATTATTATTTGAAACATCTATTCCCAAGCAGTCTCATATTCAGCCAGCCTTTTCTTCATTTCAACCTCTCATTTTTGCAGATTTATCATCTCATCTGAATATCTGTTTAAAGCTTATTCAATTTGTTCAAGCCTTTTGTTGTTTGTGTTGATATACTCATAGGTTCATAAGTTCATAGGTAGGTACTAGGCTATCGGTCCAAGGGCCTAAGTAAGCCTAGCTAACAAAGTTCCCTGGCTTGTGCCAACCCAAGAAAGTTAATTTCCTGTGCCCCTGTCAAGCAGAGCCACAGAAGTGATCCCCGGGGTGTATTTCCTATTTCCCATCCACTCATCAAGATTTTTCTTGAAGAGTGTTAATGAGGAACTTTGCTTGACATAGATGGGTAGCTTGTTCCAGAGTATGTGAAGTCTCTGGGACAGGACTCTATCCCTCCAGCAAGTCCTGTTTATTGTGGTGACAAGGTTTAGGTCCCTAGAGCATGTAGCTCGGAGGGATTGGGATTTCTTTAGGTGTAGCATGTCCAACAGCTCTGGGTATGACATAGCTTTATATGTTAGACAGAGATCACCTCGGAGTAGGCGATATGCTACAGAGTAAAGCTAGAGTTTTTTGAGATGATCAGTGTAGGGCATCTGTTTGAGGCCAGTAATTCTCTTTGTGAGGTACTTCTGTGCCCTTTCCAGCTGCTGCAGATGTCTTGTGAGGTACATTCCAAAAGGGGCATTGTACTCTATAATGAGTCTAATGAGTGTCGAGTAGAGGGGAACAATGACCACTTTTTTCCTGGATGAGAACCCTTTTGTGATGAGGTGTGCTATGTAGAAGGATTTCCTGACTACTGTGGCAATGTGATTATCAAAGGAGAGACTACTGTCCACCTGGGTCCCAAGGTCTCTTATCACACATTCGGTGTTAAGAAGACTGCCACCTATGCGGTAGTTCATGGGTACAGCGTTTTTACCAAAGGGGATAACAATGCACTTTTTGGCACTGAGCTTGTGGCCATGGCTCTGACACCAGGCATCTGTCTCAGTGAGGCCCTTCTGTTGGATGCCCATATCATTTGGGGACTTGACTACAGCTCCTAGTTTGCAGTCATCTGCAAACTTGATTAGCCAGAGGCCTTCTGTGTTTGGTATCTACTTCTCTGAAGTACAGGCTATCAGGAGAGGTCCCAGGACTGAACCATGTGGTACTCCACTTGTCACTGATATGAAGTCAGATTTGGAGTCTGCAACTTTTACAGTGTGGGTTCTGTCAGTGAGCCAGTTAGCAACCCATCTTACGACATAGGGATTTATACCTAGTTTAGTGAGTTTAGCTATAATTCCAGAATGGGGAATGGTGTCGAAAGCCTTGGCGAGGTCAAGATAGGCTGTGTAAACAACCTTACCCTTGTCTACAGCTTTGGTGACTGCCTTAAAGACGTCAACCAGGTTTAGGAGGTAAGAATTGCCTTTTCACAAACCCAAACTGGGTGGGGTCCAGAGTTTGGAGGTTACCAATATCTTTGTTTATGAATTCCATGATGATACATTCCATGGCCTTGCAGACGAGGCTCGTCAGGCTAATAGGGTGATAGTTCCTAGGATCAGTGGTGGCTCCCCCTTTGTGGAGTGGGATAACTGTTGCTGTGCACCATTCAGTGGGCACAAAGGCTGATGTGAGGCTATGACTGAACATGGTGCTTAGGTGGGGAGCCAGTTCGTTCTGAAGTTCATGTAAAACACAGCCTGGGATGTTGTCTGGTCCCATGGATGCTGTGTTTTTGGCTTTAGAGAGTGCTGCTTTTACCTCTGAAGTTGTGATTACATGGACTCTGCATTCTTCCTGTATAGATATGGGCCCTTTAGGGGGTGAGAGGGGGGTAAAGTTAGCACTGAACCTATCTGCCAGGATATTGGCAATATCAGTTGGTTCTGTAAGTTTTGTGCCATTATGCTGTAACTCAGAGAAGATCTGGGTGTTGCCATTGAGATTCTTGACATAGCTATATAATGCTTTGTGGTTGTCCTTAGAATCAGTGGCAATCTTGATTTCATAGCTAGCTTTGGAGGATCTTATAAGGGATCTCAGCTTCTTGCTGAGGCTGACCAGGGAGCTCCTCCACTCATGGAATTTTACTCTCTTTTGCAACAATTTCTTCCTTCTGTTGTAGAGTTTGTTTATGGCAAGGGACCACCAGGTTGGCTTCCATTTTTTGGAGGGTAGCTTCTTGGTTCTGTTTGGGAGTTGTAAGTGCTTATAGAGTGCATCTGTGTAGGATTTAGCAGTCGTAACTGTATTGTCCATCTACATGGGTGTCATGAAGTTCACCACTTCTGTCTTAAGAAGCATGAAGTTGGCTTTGGAAATTTTTTTTACCGTGCTTTCCTTAATGGGGGGTGGGAGCGGGATGTGGATATCTAGGGTGATTAGCTTATGGTCGGATCTGACCAACGAGGAGTTGACTTCAGGTGTGGAACACCAGTCACTCATGTTGGTAATGACTAGGTCTAGGATACTGTTGCCAGGTGGGGGTGTGGATAAGTTGATCCAGGGCATTGGGATTTATGAATTCCAGAAAGCACTGAGTGAAGGAGTTGGTACTTCAGTAGTTTTCCCAGTTAATGGTGGAGTAGTTAAAATCACCCAATATTAGGGTGTTTGCTTGAACCCTAATATTTTCCAGTACATCAAGAAAAGAGGAGTAGGAATCCTGGGCCATGGTGGGGGATCTGTAGTAAGCTGCAATTTGGATTGCAGTTTTGCCCAGAGTTAGTTGCACTTGGATAACCTCGGCTGCATTATACTGAGCAACTAGCCTGGAGGTGTGGATATCCTTAATGAATATGGGCACACCTCCACCTTTGGTGTTCTGGTCCAGGTTAGATGGCTGAAAAGTGTAGTATGGTAATGCAGGGGTGCTCTCTGGAGCCTTGAACTGGGTCTCAGTCACTGCACAGACATTGATGTTCTCCATTTTAAGGAGTGCCTCAAGTGAGTGCATTTTGAGATTTAGACTTCCAGCATTGAGTAGCATTACCCTCAGTTTTTGCTTGCCTGCTCCTATTATGGTGGTGAATTTGCAATTTGAAAATTGCCTAAAAAAAGGCACTATAGAGGTGGCAAGAGCCTTTGCAAGTATCTGGAATCCCAGGGGTGACAGGTGCAGGCCATCTCTGGTAAAGCATCGTGGTCTGTCAACCTTGTTGTCCCAGGCAGACGGATACTGGATCCCCTTAGAATGACACCAGAAACTTAGCCAGTTGTTGGAAGTCAATCATTTTTTCCTTGTACTGCAGTATCATTCTGGGTGATGGCAGTATGCTACTCAGGGCTAGGGTCATACCTGCCTGGGCTACAAGATCAGAAAGTTCTTCCATGTCTCTTTTCATGTAGTCTAGGGAGGTACATCTCAGGTCATTCACACCAACATGGACAATCACAGAGTCATATTTGTACTTGTTGTGAAGTGACCTGAGTGCATGGGTTATGTGGCGGATCCTGGCACCTGACAGGCAGCTGACAGTGACCTTCTCCTTGTTTACCTGGTGAGTGGGACATCAGTGTGCCTGACTATAGAGTCACCTATGACTAGTGTGTTGGGTACATTGTTTTGCCTTATGGGCTATGGTTGAGTGGCACACTGAGTCTGTGGGCTATGTGTCATTTGGGTTGTGTTGGTGGTGGGATGTTGCTTGCTTCTGCTTTTGAGCTCTCTGTTGCTTGAGCAGATTATTAGTGAGAGCCTCTGTGAATGTTTTTGTGTTTCTATGTGTGGATTTTGGTGATGTAGGTTTAGTGGGACTATGTGATGAGTGTGGTGTGGTGCAAGTGTTTACTTTCTCCTCTTGACTATCAAGTTCAGTCTTGGTTGGAGAGAGCTTTACCTCCAGTTTGGCTAGATAAGTGCATCACTCACAGGTTGTAGTGTTGGGTGATAGGAGGAGAGGGTTGTCTGTGTACATGAGGCAATTGCTACATTGCCCCAAGATGCCCAGATTCATCAGAAACTCTACCAGTGTTTTGTTTATTTTAAGCAGGTCTGCATGCAGTTGTCTTACATCTTCCTGTAAGTTATTGGAAGTCATGTCTGAATGTTGCGTTACTTTTTGCTGAGCAGCTGCAGAACTCTCCCTAGTCAGTGTTTCTTCCTCACTTTTTGTAGCTGATTTTTTCCAGGTCTTCTGTGTTTCTTTATTCCTGGCATCCAGGCATTGTACTTACTAGCCAGTTAATGAAATTTACCCATAAACACAAGTCTATTTACCTTCTATCCTGAGTTTCTGCTTTCACAGTGAGGGAGCTAGAAATAAGCTGTTGCTCATTGTGCAGCCATCTTGGAAATCCCTCAGTGATTCCCATTTTGATGAAACTGTGTGTGTGTGTCTGTGTGTGTGTGTGTGTGTGTGTGTGTGTGTGTGTGTGTGTGTGTGTGTGGGTGTGTGTGTGTGTGTGTGTGAATTCTGGTTTAGTGAATGTTTCTCTGTTTGTGTGTGTGACTATGTGTGGATGAATTCTGGTTCAGTGTATGTTTAGGTCTGGGTGTGTGTTTGGCTATTTATGACCACGAGGTTGATGAATTATAGTGTGTGTATGACTGTGTGTGTGTGTGGGGGGGGGGGGCGTGTGTGTGTGCGCGTGTTTGAGAGAGAGATCAGTCAGTGTGTGTGTGAAAGAGATTAGTGAGTCATAGTGTGTGTGTGTTTGTGTGTGAGAGAGAGAGAGACAGATCAGTGAATGTGTGTGAGAGAGAGATCAGTGAGTCTGTGTGGGAGAGATCAGTGAGTCATAGTGTGTGAGTGAGTGTGTGTGTGTGTGTGTGCGCGTGTGAGAGAGATTAGTGAGTTAGTGTGTGTGTGTTTGTGTTTGTGTGTGTGTGAGAGGCAGAGACAGATCAGTGAATGGAGAGAGAGATCAGTGAGTCATAGTGTGTGAGTGT